>NC_040025.1:20461132-20489731 GCF_000972845.2 Larimichthys crocea
ATATTTCACCTTTCATTACAAGACAAATCACATCTGACAAGATGGGACATCCATCCTTAAAAATTTTCATTGAAGGCCAATATACTCGTACAGTACAATGCAGGCCGTTTTAGCTTCTGCTGTAGTTAGCAGGAAGCAAATTTGATAATCTAAATAAAGTGGAAGTAATTTTCGAAGCAAATTCACTACTTGTTCTAGTTCCTCAAGTGTGAGGGTTTGCTCTTTTGTTTTTTTTTGTATGTTTGTGAATCGGATCAGGACAAGGAGTGTTTGTATTTGATTTAGTAATTAATATTTGTGCGTAGGCTGAGTGCTAAGTGATAAGTGATAAGAAAAAAGGAAAAGACGGGAAAATAATTCCTAACATTTCTGATATTACACTTTTTCTCTAATAGATTGGTGGTTTCTCTGGAATCAGTTCGTCTGCCCACATGTGGAGGTCTACAACCCTTGCACTGGCACTTGGCCAACATGCCCTCCATGCTGATGCCCCGTAGTAAACTTGGCATTGCAGTTATTGACGACCGCTTGTTTGTGGTCGGGGGCTTCAAGGCTTCACCACACCTCTGAAGTTGAGTGCTTTGATGTCGAAACTAATGAGTGATCTCTGTGACATGGAGATCTCACGCAGTGCCCTAGGCTGTTGCATAGTCTGGACTCCCAAACATGGCAAAGTACAGTACCCACTCTCACTCTGCAAGGAGGAGGAGGTTGTAGTGGACTGATCAAGCTCCATATGTTCTGTAATTAAATGTCTATGCATAAAATGATTGTTATTCTAGTACTTACAAAGTTTTGGTGTGTCTGCTCAGTGATTTTGTTGCTGACCAGGTCTATAAACATAAATTTGTCCCTCACTTACTGAATGAGTAATGAAGTTACACCATTGGCTGGTCGAATTTTGGGGTTGCCTTTGCTCTTCCCAATAGATATACAGGAGACATGAACAGTCATGTCCACCGGAGCACACTGGCCAACTGTACATGATTGAGCCCATATTTGGTCTAGTTTTGTTGCATCTCATGTCCAGTCTACTCTTATTTCCATTCAGCTAAAATACAAGTAAATGACTAAACAAAAGGGAGGAAAAGGGGGCATCTAGTTTGTCTTCTGGGTAGATGGTAGTCTTATTTAAATACTCTATGAAGGGCAACCAGGTCTTGTTAAGGGTACTACTGGATCCTGTGAGTGAGCATCTTAAATTTGATATGATTTAGGAGAAAGGGGGACACCAAACAGGGCTGTGAGGGATGAGGGTTAAATCCCATGCCAAACACAGTTGCAAGTGAATCAAAACTGTGGCACCAGAAATTATCAAATTCCGACAATAACAGAACATGTGAGTATGATTAGTTGGCAACTACGGTTTGTATAGAGCACTCTGAAAACAATCTTACATTGCAGTAGCTATGCCTTGCACACATAGAAGACAAGTGGATAAAAAGGTTTTGGTCCCACTGATCATCTGATATAGCACTCCTATTTCGTCTACCCAAGTCTGTCTCAGGTGAGCCATCAGCTCAGGATTAGAGGGTCAATGGAGTTATAAAAATCAGAGGGGGAGCATCGCTGAGCAGGGTTCAAAGTGTGTAGCAAGTCAATCAGGGATCCAGGCGGGTGGTTGGGGAAAGGGGGTAAGTGGCCTGAATAAAGTGTTTAACTTGAAGGAAGCAAAAAAAGTGCATTTGAGGACTCAAGCTTGCCTGCAAGTTCAATCAAATCAATAAAAAAATTGCCTTCTTTAGTAAGGTGTTTGTCACTAAAAAAACCCCTATCTGACCAAAGGTAGGGTCAGAAGGTGGAAAATAGATTATTAAAAAAAAAAAGAAAACGTGCCTAGAATTGAAGGTTTGGGACTTTCCCAGTAGTACTGGATGAAATTAGATAGTGTGAGGCTGCCGATTTTAATTGGAGAGTTTTAAAGTGACTTTGCTGATGTGGGGAGGCTTATCAACCCATGGGAAAGAAGACATCTTCTGATCCAGCTGAGCGAAAAAGGGAGTTTGTTTTATAAAAAATTGGAATATGCTGAAATAGGTAAGAGCTTTCGGGGAGAATCACCATCTTTATAAGATGACTCTGCCAATTAGGGAGTGCGGAAGAGTGGACAAGCGAGTCATGTCAGCCTACACCTGTCAACATAGGATGAAAATTTCGAATGAAGAGATATTAATGTTGCAGTGACAAACACTCCTCGAAAGCCATCTGAGACAACTCTGAATGGAAAGAGGGTGGTGGCAGAGTTCTTAATAAATGGCTGATGTGGAAGATGTCAATTTATAAATCTGACTTGTATCTAGGGTACTTGCTGAATTGATTTAGAATGTCAGTAATAACAGGGAGAGAAGAGGCTGGATTCGAAACATACACAGCAAATCGTCTGTGTATAGGGAACGTCTGGTATGATACCATTCTTGGTGATGCCCTCGACTTCCCCTTCCCCCTGGAGCCAGATTGACAAGACTTAAGCTAAAAGCAATAGGAGGGGGTACCTCAGTGAAGGCTAAGAGGGGGCGGCTTCACACCGTTTGTGAGGCCTATAATTGCTGCACTCAAGGGGATCTTATCTTCTTTTTAAATAAGAGAGACCATGATGTAAGCAGGATGGGGGGAGGCTGCCATTTGTAAAGGATTTTTGTGGACATCAAAAGAGGGCGATTCATTTGGAATATGCCTTGTAAAATTCTGCTACAAAGCCATCCAGGCCAGGAGATTTCATTTTTTGTAGCGGCCTAATTGTCCTTCTACTTCCGCCATTGTGGTTGGAGCTCCCAGTCTCTAAGTCAGATCAACATACACTTTGGGGTATGTAATCTTCTCTAGAGGATTATGGCTATTCCAGACATTGGGCAAGTATTCTGAGGAGTAAAGATTTGAAAAAATATTTTAAAAAGCATCATTTACCATTTAGCATCAGAAACTATTGCTGACAATGGGACCTTTTTCTGGTGGCCTTGGAAAGCTTGGTTCTGGCCTGATGGACAAGCTTTGCCCTCCTCTCCCCCTTTCAATATTTGCTTTGTTTTAACTTGTGCTTCGCCTTGGTTGTTGCAGAGGTCGAATTCGGCCTGGTTTACCCGCTGAACGAAAGGGTAGGAGTTGCAGACCAACAATAGTTGGTCTGAGGCCAGACCATCCTGGAGTATCTGCCTTTTTTAGTTGGGAGGTTTTGTCACGGCAGAGTTGGTATTGTAAAAGGTCTAGAGGAGGACCTGTCCAAAACAGGGTCCTGAGACTCCTATAATTGGATAGTGACTATCTACATCATAGAGGAAGGAGAAGATGTGGGTAACAAATTTATCATCATCACCAAGTAGGAGCGTAGCCTGACTAGGAACCTGCAATGTCGAACAGTCTACCCAAAACCAAACAAAACACCCATTGGGGTCTTTGATGGATTTTGCAGGTTCATATGTTACTTTGAACCGATTCTACCCATTTTACCCATTGTATTCAATCAGCAGAAGTCTTTCTGACCATGAGTTGTTTGAGGCGCCCCATGATTAAGTGTTTTTAAATTTCCCCTCGGCTTCAAATAGAAAAGTGCCTCATTAAGGTTAATGTATTGTAAAGGATTCATCATGTTCCATGATTGGTGACGAACAGGAAATTAGGGTGTACAAAAATCAACAGTAGGTAGAGCATCCGCCTCATGTACGAAGGCTCAGCAGTGGCCAGGGTTCGAATCCGACCTGTGGCTCTTTCCCGCATATCATTCCCCATCCTCTCCTCCTGCATTCCTATCACTCTTCAGCGGTCTCTATCAAGAAAAAGCTTAAAAAAGGCCAAAAAAAACCCAACAACAAAAAAGATTAACAGTTTCCTGTCAAATAGTTTCTGGTAAACTTATAATGTTTATTTTATACATATAGGTGTTAGGGTTTTTATTTGGATTTGGGTTGAGCAGCTATACAAAACACATCTATAAGTCTTTCATTTGAAAAAAACATCCTGTGGATGTCGTCATGACAGCGGAAAATTGTGCAATAGTACTAGAATGTTACTATTCTAGTAGCGATGTCATAACAATCCACTCTAGAATCACAACCAGAGTTATCGGACTCAAACCTCACACACAACTGGAGATTTGCTGAACATCAGTAGTGAGACACTTCTGCAGCTCAGATATTAAGAGTAGAGGTTCTGATACTGAAGAGCAAAGATGAGTGACAATAGCTCAGTGTATAACGAACTCCGTCTCCAGCATCAGCTTGTGACGTGGTGATCAGGGTGGACAACCTTGAATTTCCTGCACATAAAGTGATCCTCTGTAACTGCAGCTCATACTTCAGGTGAGTTAATTTTGAGATGTTAATGCTGCAATAAGCAGAAAAACAGGAGAATGGTTAACAAACTGTAAAAAACTAAACCCATAAGTGGCATTAAAAAATCACATCCCATTCTGGGTGTTAGTTTTTCAATTTTCATGGTTTTCTTGATAGCTTCAGAGGCTGCCACACTATTAAATGTAAACAGACTTGCATGATGTTAAATTTAAATGTATTAAATTCAATTCTGGTTTACTAAAAACCATCTTACATTTCCTGGAACTGAAGTTGAGTTAAAAATAAGTCAATGTGTGCAGCTTTAATTTCACGTGTATCTTTTGGGTGTTTCATTTTAACTTTTCATATCTGTTCTGAAAAGTGTAATATAGGGATAAAATTCATGTTATCATTTTATGATGTGGGCAAATGAAGGACAACACATTTATTTTCAATCCTTTGTTTTTCCTCCTTCCTGGCCCACAGAGCCCTCTTTACCAACTGGTCAACCCCAGACTGCCAGGTCTTTGAAATTTCCAATGTGTCATCTGCCATGATCAAGCTCATCATTGAGTTTGCCTACACTGGCTTTGTCCATGTAACACAAGAGAATGTGGAAGAACTTTTTATAGCAGCAGACCGGTTAAATATAAAAGGCATTTTAAAAGCCTGCATTGATTCATAGAGGGGCACCTGGACACAAAGAACTGCATCGGTATCTGCTGGTTCACAGACACCTTTTACAACCCTGAACTGAAGGACAAGGCCCAACTCTCATGAAATCACTTGGAGGAGATGCTGCTACCTCAGAAGAGTTCCTGCGGCTCTCTGCACAACAGCTTGCTAATATCATTGAGAATGACCAACTGAATGTGAAGGAGAGGAAGTGTTTTGAGGCCATCCTCCATTGGATCGCCCACGCACCCGAGGAACGCAGAGAATACATTGATCTGCTTTTGTCCAAAGTAAGTAAGGAATGAACTTAGCTGCCACTACATTAACTTTTGATTTACATACTGTATATAAACAGATAAATGATTTAAAAAAATATTACACGCATAATGTATTTCAAATAATCTACATCATCTAAAAAAAGATTTTAGACTGTTCAAATATAATAAATAAATCTAATATAAAATACTATATATATACTATAATAATGATTTATTGGCCAAAATTATTTTTTAACATTAACAAAAGTTGTTAGTGCTCTTTAGTGGACAATATATGTATCTGCAACACTTATTACCTAATTTGGCATTTCTGCATGTAATTTCAAGTTGCTCAAGTCTGATGTATATGATAATGCAATATATCTGTGATAGGGTAAAACTGGTTGATTATATCAGGCATACTGAAGTATTGTTTGGGCTCTATTTTTGTCTAACTTCTGTGCTCATGTCTTGGTGTAGGTCAGGCTGGTTTGGATGAGTCCAGGCGACATCATAGAGAACGTAACTTACAATGAACTGGGAGGTCAAGAAGAGTGTCGAGCAATTCTCCACGGGCCAGGAAGGCCATTCTTGGCACCCAAACAAATATGTCTCTCAGTAACTTTCTGTAACCCTTTGACCCGCCTCGACTGCCCGCTGCCTTCCTATTGGCTGTTGGAGGCTGGACTAATGGACATACCACCAATGAAATCGAGGCTTACGATATCCGTGCAGACCGCTGGTTCAGAGTAGCTGAAAATGACGAGGTTCCCAGGGCCTACCTTGGCACTGCTATCTTCAATGGATCAATGTACTGTATCGGTGGCTTTGATGGTGCTGAATATTTCAACACAGTGGACAAGTTTGACCTGGGGACAATCACTTGGCAGGAGGTGGCACCAATGCATACAAGACGCTGCTATGTCAGCGTAACTGTGTTGGATGAGTTCATATACGCCCTAGGAGGTTATGATGGAGAAGATCGTCTCAAAACTGCTGAGCGCTATCAGCCCAGTACCAACCAGTGGACATTAATTGAGTCCATGAATGAGAAGAGGAGCGACGCCAGTTGCACAACCTTCCATGGCAGGGTGAGTGGTGCAAAAGAGCAGCCTCAGAATAATATTAAAAGACAGCTCTGTGTTAGGGTAGGAGAGCACAGAGGTTCCAATTGAATCTTAAATAAATCTAGAAACCACATATCAAACACTAGGTTAAGTTTTTGAATACTGAATGAACTTGGAAAAATGACTTTTGAACTTTCCAGGTACATTTGTGGAGGCTTCAGTGGAGATGAGTGCTTGAGAACAGCGAATATACAACCCACAGACAGACCAGTGGACAAGGATCGCATCCATGAGCAGCAGGCGCAGTGGGATTGGGGTCATCACCTATGCAAACCATATCTTTGCAGTAAGTAGCTCGAACACTGCTGACACTCACATAACACAGACACACTGTGATGTTTGTAGTATAGGTTTGAAATAGGCTAAGATTATTCATTTGATAAAATTCACCTTTCATTACAAGACAAATCAGCATCTGACAAGATCCATCCTTAAAAACCTTTACATTGAAGGCAGAAATGTACTCAGTACAGTACACTGTACACTGTAAAGTTAGCAGGAAGCTATTTTTTGACAAGTGTGTGTTTTTGGTTTGTTTTTTATGTTTGGGTCGTTGTTTTAGTTTGTAATAAATTTAGCTTTAGGGAATTGTACTGGCCATTATTCGATATTTTCTGACATTATAGCAGACTAAAAAATCATGAAAATGCTGTTGTTTACTTAATGAAGCACCCTACAAAGGTGCTAAGTTTAATATGAGAAAGAGGAAAAGATGGGAAAATAATTCCTAACATTTCCGATATTACACTTTTTCTCTCAATAGATTGGTGGTTTCTCTGGAATCAGTCGTCTGCCCACTGTGGAGGTCTACAACCCTTGCACTGGCACTTGGCACAACATGCCCTCCATGTTGATGCCTCGTAGTAACTTTGGCGTTGCAGTTATTGACAATCGCTTGTTTGTGGTCGGGGGATACCAAGGCTTCACCACCACCTCTGAAGTTGAGTGCTTTGATGTCAAAACTAATGAGTGGTCTACTATCTGTGACATGGAGATCTCACGCAGTGCCCTGAGCTGTTGCATGGTGTCCGGACTCCCAAACATGGCCGAGTTTGCTGCCCCTCACTCTCACTCTCTGCAATGAGGAAGAGGAGGAGGTTGTAGTGGACTGATCAAGCTCCATATAGTTTGTAAATAAATGCTCTATGAATAAAATTTGTTATCTAGTACTTAAAAAGATTTTCAATTGGTGTGACAGCTGTTTTTGAGATCACTCACAACAAGTTCCACTGACCTCTAAGCTCTTAATAGGTGAATAGTGAAGCAGCATTTCTGTCTGACAAACAGTTAATTATGTCCACTGCAGCACACTGACCATACATGATCAAGCCATATTTGATCTAGTTTTGTTGCACCTTATGTCCAATCTACCCTCATTTCCAGTCTGCTAAAAATACAAGATGAATAAACAAAAGGGAGGGAAAGACGACACCAGGCATCACCTGTCCTCAGAGTAGAGATTTACTGACATTGACAGGGGTAATGAATAGAGCACCCTGGGGGATTTCAAAAGCTAGCTGAATCTTGGGAGTAAGCAGACTGGAGGACTTGTGCAAACTTGGAAGTTTGTACATATGCGCATGAGTCTTTTGTGGACTTGTCCCCGGGGGTGTCCAGTAGGGGGATACAGCTGCAATATAGGGCTGTCAGGGGCTGAGGGAAGCCAGATGTACATAACAACCTTCATTTTGAGCTCTGACACATCATACCTTCTATTTAGTTTTACTTTACTAAGTAATGCCAAATTCATAGCAGATTTCTTAGGCAGGTAATCAATACTAAAATGTGTAAAAACTACAATTTGCTGATACTAATATATCTTGAATTAGTAAATGTTGGCTGATCCTGCTCCACTGAATTTTGTGCATTTTTAGACTGTATCTTCTGCCACTTACCGTGGTGGAGGGGTTTGCGTGTTCCAATGATCCAGGAGCTATGTTGTCGGGGGCTTCATGCCCAAGGCAATCAGGTGAGGTCCAGACAAAGCGCAGCTCAATTATTCCTGATGAAATGTCTAACAAAGGAGCCAAGTTTCCCTTGCCCGGACGCGGGTCACCGGGAATGTCACCTCTCTGGCGGGGGAAGGAGCCTGAGCTGGTGCGCGAGGTTGAGAGGTACCGGCTAGATATAGTCGGGTTTGCCTCGACGCACAGTGTGGGCTCCGGAACCAATTTCCTTGAGAGGGGTTGGACACTCTACCACTCTGTAGTTGCCCCCGGTGAGAGGCGCAGAGTGGCAGTGGGAATGCTTGTTTCCCCCAGGCTCAGCGCCTGTAGTTGGGGTTCACCCCGGTAGCCTCCCTTCGCCTACGGGTGTGGGGGACGGGTCCTGACTGTCATCTGTGTCATGCACCAAGGCAGTTCAGAGTAAACCCTTTCTGGACTCTTTAGAGGGGGTGCTGGAGAGCGCTCCCTCTGGGGACTCCCTTGTCCTCCTGGGGTCATGGATTGTCCATAACGAACACCATGTTCAAGCATAAGGTTGTCCATATGTGCAGTTGGCACCAGGACGCCCTCGGCCACAGTTCAATGATGGACTTTGTGGTTGTGTTGTCGGACTTGCGGCCACATGTCTTGGACACTCGGGTGAAGAGAGGGGTGGAGCTGTCAACTGATCACCACCTGGTGGTGAGTTGGCTCCGATGGTGGGGGAGGATGGCGGTCAGACCTGGCAGGCCCAAACGTTCGTCGTGCGTTTGCTGGGAACGTCTGGCTGAATCTCCTGTCAGAAAGAGTTTCAACTCCCACCTCTGGGAGAGCTTCACTCATGTCCCGGGGGAGGCGGGGGACATTGAGTCCGAGTGGACCTTGTTCCGTTCCTCCATTGTCGAGGCGGCTGACCGGAGCTGTGGCCGTAATGGGTCGGTGCCTGTCGCGGCGGCCCGAACCCACTGGTGGTCAACCAGTGGGTTCGGGGGCTCGTGAGGGATTCTGTCAAGCTGAAGAAGGAGTCTTACAGAACCTTTTTGGCCTGTGGGAGTCCTAGAGCAGCTGACGGGTATCGACATGCCAAGCGGAATGCGGCCTCGGCAGTTGCGGAGGCAAAAACTCGGGCGTGGGAGGAGTTTGGTGAGGCCATGGAGAGCAACTTTCGAGCGGCTTCGAGGAGGTTCTGGACCACCATCCGGTGGCTCAGGCGGGGGATGCAGTTCACTGTCAACACTGTGTTCAGTGGGGACGGGGTGCTGCTGACCTCGACTGGGGACGTCTTGGGTCGGTGGAGGGAATACTTCGAAGACCTCCTCAATCCCACCAGCAGGTCTTCCTTTGAGGAGGCAGAGTCTGGGGACCCCGTGGTGGTCTCACCCATCTCTGGGGCTGAGGTCGCTGAGGTAGTCAAAAAACTCCTCTGTGGCAGGGCCCCGGGGGTGGATGAGGTCCACCCGGAGTTCCTCAAGGCTCTGGATGTTGTGGGGCTGTCTTGGATGTCTGCAACATCGCGTAGACATCGGGGGCAGTGCCTCTGGACTGGCAGATTGGGGTGGTGGTTCCCCTCTTCAAAAAGGGGGACCGGAGGGTGTGCTCCAACTATAGGGGGATCACACTCCTCAGCCTCCCTGGGAAGGTCTTTTCGGGGGTCCTGGAGAGGAGGGCTCACAAGATTGTCGAACCTCAGGTCCAGGAGGAGCAGTGTGGTTTTCGTCCTGGTCGTGGAACTCTGGACCAGCTCTATACCCTTAGCGCGGTCCTGGAGGGTGCATGGAGGTTCGCCCAATCTGTCTACATGTGCTTTGTGGACCTGGAGAAGGCTTTCGACCATGTCCCTCAGGGACTCCTGTGGGGGGTATCTATTAATACGGGCTATCCAGTCCCTGTACTCTCAGTGCCAGAGCTTGGTCCGCATTGCCGGCTGTAAGTCGGACCTGTTTCCCATGGGAGTTGGACTCCATCAGGGTGCCCTTTGTCACCGGTTCTGTTCATAACCTTTATGAACAGAATCTCTAGGCGCAGCCAGGGCGTTGAGGGCCTGCAATTCGGTGGCTTCAGGATTGGGTCGCTGCTTTTTGTGGACGATCTTGTTCACTAGTGAGGGAAGGATGGAACGGGAGATCGACCGGTGGATCGGTGCGGCTTCTGCAGTGATGCGGACTCTGCACCGGTCCGTCGTGGTGAAGAAGGAGCTGAGCCGAAACGTGAAGCTCTCAATTTACCGGTCGATCTATGTTCCTACCCTCACCTATGGTCACGAGCTTTGGGTAGTGACCGAAAGAATGAGATTGCGAATACAAGTGGCCGAAATGAGCTTCCTTCGCAGGGTGGCTGGGCTCTCCCTTAGAGATAGGGTGAGAAGCTCGGCCATCCGCGAGGAGCTCAGAGTAGAACTGCTGCTCCTCCGCATCGAGAGGAACCAGTTAAGGTGGCTCGGGCATCTCGTGAGGATGCCTCCTGGACGTCTTCCTGGTGAGATGTTCCAGGCACGACCCAGGACATGCTGGAGGGACTATGTCTCTCGGCTGGCCTAGGAACGCCTTGGGGTCCCCCTGGGAGAGCTAGAAGAAGTGGCGGGGGAGAGGGGAGTCTGGGCTTCCCTGCTGAAGCTGCTGCCCCCGCGACCCGAATCCGGATAAGTGGGAGAAGATGGAACGAAACGTAATCTTCTATACATGATATTAATGAACATGCACATATTCACACATCACATGTGAACACAACTTTGAGTCCTGTGCCTCACCATGTAGCTACAGATACACACAATAATATGTTGGTAGATAAGAGAACAATGTAGTTCTTACAGGGTCAAACAAACTACTCCGACTCCTCTTCAGTCAGTCTCCGATTACTATTTAATTATATAACCTTGTGTTTCAGCAGAGGAAACTCTGAAATATTATGTGAAAATATATGAATTTGAATGAATGATATGCTGTATTATTTTGTTTCAATATCATCCTGCTCCATAGTCACGTCACGTTCATGCAGGTAGTGTACTGTACACATCCATCGGTGAATACAAGCTAAAATGTGATAGTAAGGGGAGGTAAAATTAATTTAAAAACTCATAAATCGTAAATCCAAATGGGAACTACAAGGATGAGAAGTGTGGATCAGGAGTACTCTTTACCACCGCTCTGGTTCTTCAACTGGCTGCATTCATGATTCAACAACAAAAGTTACTGCCTACTGCATTTTAACAGCTGTTATACTGGTGGTACTTGGAGAACAGATGGTAAATATTGTTCTGTAAAAAGTTTGAGAAACACTGTTTTAAACTCTATGACTGAGCAAAATAAAGAAACACAAATCACAAACAGGCAAGCCAATCCTACCTTTATGCAGCCAGTCAGTCTCGTCGGGTTTATTAGATTATTGCCTTGTAGTCTAATCACGTCGTGTTCTGATGTGAAGAATACAAAAATCTTTGCAGCAGCTGTCCTTTACAAAACTGCTCGCAACAAAAGAAAAGTGCAATACTTTGTAAAACACTGTCACTTTACCCTGTCTGCAAACTTTTTACAATCAGTATTTCAATTGAATATAGTTGTCACACCACACCAGACCTACAGTGTATAGAAAATTCAAACATATTTTTCATATTCTATTTCAGTATATTTCATATCCTATTTTAGTATGTTTTATATTTTGCATTTTATATTCTTCTTTTTACCTATATATATTTTTTAGTATTGTATTTTACTTAATATTATTTCTATCTGTTACACACACTAATACCGAACTGACCGGTTCCTCTTGTCCAACACATTTCATTGCATTGTTGACCCTGTGTTAACCTGCATATAATAAATATACCTGAAGCTTGAAGCTTAAAAGTTGCATTTTAAATTGATCCAACGTAAGTTTCCCAGGACAAATTTTCTCACCCAAAATTATGAACGGCTCTTTAAGGATAACATCCCAGGACTGATTCAGGAAAATCATCATTATGTCTCCTGCTGTACAGTCTCCTAGTGCTAAACAGGCTCTAATTCTTGTCACCATAAAGAGTAACTGACCCTAAAATAATAGTGTCATTGATATTACAGTAGCTGCTCATCATGAAAGCCTGTAATTCACCAGGAATTATAAGACACTAACAAATGATGAGATGATGATATTTGTCTTTGCAGGTACATGAACCCACCAACAAGCAATAAACAGCACCAAGCCTCCAAAATTATATTTAATATAATGAATTTATATTCAATTTGCAATGATTTTTTTCTTCACCACCAATAACATAATGTTTCCTATAAAAAGGTGAGCAACATTGTAACATTTACATGTAAATCAAAATGAAACACCCAATTGATCACAATTAATAATAATTCAAGTAAAATAAATTAGTTTATGTTTATGCCAATAATAGTATTGCAGCCTACTTACAGAGGCACTGCAAATGCAAAGCTAATAGTTCAGTTGTGAAATTATTATTGTGAATAGTATAGTATATTGTAGTATAATATATGGATTAAAATGATAAGTGGATTAAAGGAAATAATGCCAAGGGCAGCTGTACACTGTAACAACAAAATCAAAAGCTGAAGTCACACACACAGGAAGTCAGACTTCTGTACAGGTTCATCCCTTCACAACAACCTTGATGAAGCTCTTGATGTCATTCAGTTTGTCGCTGTCAAAGTTCACCAGCAGCTTGCTGGAGCCAACACGGGTTGGAATGAACTCAATGCTGGCTTTGGCTTCTTGTTTGCGGCCCACAGTTCCGATCCTGCAAGAATCAGATACACAATATACAATGAGCATCATCAGCCAAAAAAAAAAGGAATTTTCTGTTTTCTGCTTATTTCTATACTTATGTACGGTGGAGGCAAAAGTGATTTGGGGTGCATTTGAGCTTCAGTTTTCTTTGCTTTGCAGCTACACATCATAATTATCCATCCATTCTCTGCTTATCCACTTATCCGGGGTCAGGTCACAGTGGCAGCAGGTCTAGCAGGGCATTCCAGTCGCCTTCTCCCCTGCAACACATTCCAGCTCCTCCTGGGGGATCCTAAGGTTATTCTAGGCAAGGTGGGCCATGTAGTCCCTCCAGCGAGTTCTGCATCTGGTCTCCTCCTAGTTGGATGTGCAAAAGGAAGGCACCCAGGGGTCATCCTTATCAGACGCCCAAACCACCTCAGCTGGCTCTTTTGGATGCCAAAGAGCAGTGGGTCTACTCCGAGCATCCCTGGATGTCCAAGCTCCTTACCCTGTCTCTGAGGCTAAGCCTGGCCACCCACCAGATTAAACTCATTTTAGCCGCTTGTATCTGTGATCTGATTCTTTAAGTCACTACCCAAAGCTTGTGACCATAGGTGAGGGTTGGAACATAGATAGACTGGAAAATCAATAGCTTTGTCCTCTGGCTCAGCTCCCTCTTGACCATAATGGTCTGGCATCAATCCGCCTGTCCATCTCCTTTTTTCCATCACTCATGAACAAAACCTCAAGATACTTGAACTCCTTCTCTCGTGGCAGCAACTTGCTCCCAACCCGGAGGGAGCATTTCACCATTTTCTAGCAGAGAACCATGGCCTCAGACTTGAAGGTGCTGAATCTCATCCGGCCACCTCACACTCTGCTACAAATCGCCCCAGTGCATCCTGAAGTCCGATGAAGCCAGTAGAACCACTTCATCTGAAAAAAGCAGGGCGGTAATCCCTGAACCAGACACCCTCCTCACCCTGGCTGAGCCTTGAGATTCCATCCATGAATATCACCCTGGCTGAACACCAGTGTGTCTGTGAATATCCCCAGACCCGCCTGGTGGTGTTCACCGTTGGCAACTCTGGAAAAGTATAGTCAGTGATATGCATGGTAGTGACTCCATCTATATCTAGCTGGTAACGCTCTAATTCCCACACAAGCTCTGGTTCCTTTTTCTGCCAGCAAAGTTCCACACTACTAGGACCAGTCGGTGATGCTGGGAAAAAGTACACCCAGGCCTCCACCTTTGCCTGCTGCCTGAGCTAGCAAAGTACTCAAACCCTATGCCTCTCCCCATGGGTTATGGGCTCATGGGCCATCACATTCAATTGTTGTACATTAAACACAAGTAAAACGATAACACAGAAAACAATAGAAAAAGAAGAAAGGCTAAAATAAATAACTGATGTACAAATCCACTTCTAACAGTCAGAATAAAGTTGACATACTTCTGTGTTATGGGTTTGCCTTCAGTGAGGCTGATCCCCTCTATGGTAAAGCTGCAGTCCCGTAGCGTCTCTGGCAAAGGGTTCAACATGGTCAGCATTGCTGTCACAGACTTGTTCACCATGGCTTCTCCCACCAACTGCAGAGAGGTTGAACAGGTGGTATAATCTTGTAAAATATGTCAATTATGTCATCATGTACAAAAGAAAATATTAAAATGATCAAATATTGCAAAAGACACTTCCACCAGGTGCACAAGAGGGCTCAAATTACCATCCCTATAATTTAAGGCAACTTATCAACCTACCACAGTGTCAGTTGACCAATCAATACAAAATAAACTAATTATCACAAATTTCTTTGGGTAACTGTGTGTGTTCTGAGTAATTCAATGTCGTCCAAAAAAATCCATCATCCATACCTTGATCTCAATATCTGGCTCGTCTAGCACAATAGTCTTCTTAGCTTCATAGTAATCCTCTTTGTCGATGGCGGTGGCTGTCACCAGGATCAGCCTGTCAGAGGTGATCACTGATCCATAATGCTCATACTCCAGTCTTAGGGACAGGTGCTTTTCTGAAAAAACACACATATTGTATACATATTTATTAAATTATTCAATTTCAGGATGAGAATGAGATTTTTCATAGAGGTACCTTAAAGATATTTAAATGAAGCATAGCTCAGATTACTGTGGTGTGTGCTAAAGTCAGAGCTAACCTTCTCCAGAGGGCACCTCCATTTTGTCTGAAGTAAATCCACAGCTATCTCCTCGTTTTCCATTGTAGTCAACAGCTCTGGCAAAGAACATAAGGGAGCAGTTCCTTGTTTCCATGTAGTTGTTAGTCAGGATAGCAGACACCTCAAAGTCCGAGCCCACGAGCATGTTTTTAGCCAGTTTGATCTTAAATGAGAAATTACAATTTGTTTGTTTATTATTTTTGATGCAGTTCAGTTTGACATATCAAATATATTTTCTGTTTGTGTACAGATAATGTGACTTTGGCACATGCAGTGGACACGCCCCCACAGTCCTGGAGCTGAGAATACTGCTCATTTTTACCTGATTTTGACACTTGTTGATATTTTTAATCATTCAAATTTGGTTGGGTGGTTATTAACATTTTCTTCTTTTGTCTGACAAACTCGGAACAAATATGTATTCTTACTTTACACAGACTTTAACTGATGAAGTTATTCAGAGTTTATGTCCTTTTCCATAGCACATCTTTATATGTTTGAACAGTAACAACCTTGACATGGAGCCCCGGCTCTTCTCGTTGCTTCTGTAGCATGTTTTGGTGTTTAGCCTTCTCATACACCTTCCTCTCCTCCTCTGAGCCTGAAAACCATCAGCATCACAGGTTAAGTCTTGTTTAAGCTCCGCTGTCAAATACAGCCAGTCTCATTCAAAACTATCTTTCATTTGAGGTCATTGAGGTCATCTGTGTCTATATTTTACAGTCTAAGTGTGCTTGTGTGTACTGGTGTCTCTTATTATAGTAGAAGAAGCATAATGTAGTACCTGCACACTGACAGACCAGGTATTTTTTTAAATGGACTATTTTGGTTTGGAGTCATGTATGTGTGTGTGTGTGTGTGTGTGTGTGTGTGTGTGTGTGTGTGTGTGTGTGTGGTCATGTGACTCTGCAGTACCTTCTGGGTACTTGTACTCGTGTGTGATGTCACGTCGCTCATCTGAACCCACAGCTTTGGTGCTGATGCATTTTCCAATAGACTCAGTTGATCCACGGATTATTATTGTCTTTCCAGTTACCAAGCGTATCGATTCGATAACATTTGCATTAATCTGTCTCCATACAAGACATAAGGTGACATGAAATAATACTGATTATAAAGACATTGCAGCAACAGTTGCTATGAAAACAGACATGACAACAGCAGAGAGAGTTATTCTTATATACACTTTCCTTTTAGTACGCACATTATCTCTTAAAATACGGCATGTGTCAGAACACAAAATGCATCAGTCTCTGTTTGGTGGGTTAGCTATGATGTGGTTTTGTTAAAAATGTTACACTAAAAGGTTAAAGGAATAACTCACCTCAGCAAAAACAAAGGGGGCATCGTACTTCTTGGTCAGCTCCCCTTCCTTAATGGCCCTGAGTGGGACTGGTCCACAACAGAAAACACCTGACAGCATCACAAATCCAGAGATGGGATTCATTTCAGTGTCTGTCCAAACCTGTGACTAGTGTCACTAGCTGAAACTAACCACCATGGTTAACCACAAGGATTAATCTCACAAGGAATGATGAATTAGTCATGATGTGTTTGCATTAGTTTGTCATTGCTCTCTAAATGGTCTCCCAAAGAAGCATTGAAAAAATCAGTTTACTGTCAGTTAACAGTCTTACACTTAGGTCTTGCTCTTGGAGTACAAAACTTTTTGAGTAGTTTGGGGAAAAGATGTTAAAATCAAAGTTTACCGTCGCTTTTCTCCTGTGGTGTTGGGTCACTGGCTTGCCACCCATCAAATTCTGGCCCCAAATCAGGACGGGTCATCCAGCTGTCCACCCAAACATGGAAGTTCCTGGTAAAATTAGACAAATACCATTTAGCTTCACTCTGTAAAATAATAAATGTACAAATACAAAAAACATCATTCTATCATAAAGGAATAATAGAAAATAACAAGATTAAGAATGTAAAACATGAATTAAAGGAGACTATTGTGTTTATGCATAGCTTGCATGTCTAACAACTTGATGATAATCGCTGCACCACACTTACCAAACTGAATCTTGAGATATTTTTTCACCTTTTGGAGTATACACATTTTCTATCACCAGGTTGGCATTACAATCATGAGCCGATTCAAAGTTAGTAACCACTCGGCATGGGATGCCCAGGGCACGGGACACTGGAGGAGGGAGGAGAGCCAAACTTTAAATCACACCAGCACATAACTGAGACAGCATCTGTCATCAAAGGCTAGCTAACTAAAGACATCACTTAAAAATATCACACGGAGCAGATGGCTGCAGCGCCATTCTAAATTTAGCGTTTTTATAAAACGATTGGATTGTGTGAAGGTGAAGGTAGACTGGGATGTAACATGTGGTGAGTTCCAAGGGAGAAATGCAGCAGAAATCATTATTGATATTGATATTTTCATATTGCCTTAAGGAGTGATGGCATAAAATACACCAACTCTGTACACATCAGCTTGTAAATAAAGAGAATGTTAGTCAAACCAAGACTTTCATGCACTCCATACTGTGCTCCAACCTGTGCATCCAACAGCTGCAAAGACCCAACACTGGCCATAGCGGACGGGGCCACTTTCTCCCCATTGGCGCAAAATGTCCGCACTGCCTGACCATCGTCCTGGACGAACCCCATCTGTAACCTTTCCCCACGACCCTACCACCACACCCATGTCATCGTTACTGTTGATCTGCGGGCACAGACAGAGGAGGATTAGGAATCAAAGGTATTTTGTCGTTTTGTCATTTTGTTTGCTAAACCGTAGGTGTATAGTAAGTCAATATGTACACACTTTGCTTTAGTCCTTAGCCTTAACGACTCCAGACACCCATCTGCATTACATGACTATTGATTATTAATACACATACTGTAGGAAGAACTTGTAGTTAATTAGCAAGACACTGCCAACCTAAAATCTATGCATATAATATTTCCCTGATGGATTCAGAAAGAAGAGATGCTGAAAAGCATGACTGTGTTTTGGTGTTTTCTTTGAAATGTAAGCAATAAAACGACCGACCATGGATAGAAACAGTCAGCTTAAATAATGTCAATTAGTACTGATATATCACAGCACTTGAAGACATTAAGAGGAGTTTATATCCGTGAATACATGTTGTTAAGATTTGCTTTGAATAAGTGCATAAACATATGTCATACAACCTTAATATAGTGCATGATTGTGCCATCATCATTGTCACACCCATCTACACACCCAGAAGAAATAGCTTTTTCATCAAGCTATTTTGACTTGCAGCAGGACCAAAACAAAAAGGGTTGGCAGACTTTAATTCATTAGACTGCTCTTGGCCACATGCTTGAAATCAGGGGTACAGACCTTCACTACATCTTTCTATCACAAAAGTTGCCAGGAGAGAAGAGACAGGCTCATAAGAATGAGAATAATTGTCCTGCAGAAGAATAGACTATAATGAAGCACACGGTGGGTTTTCTGGTGCACCATGGTAATCTCTGCGTGCAAAGCTAAAATAACAGCTATTCACATGCTGGTTAAATGGGATCAGCAGGCTCTATACTCTTTCTAACACAGACCTACCATGGCACTCAGCACCCTAGTCACGTAGATGGGGTTTCTTCTGGCAGAACAGTCCTTGTCAGCATCAGCAATAAATTTTGGGTTCTTATCCAGGATCATGAGACAGATATCCAGTATACTTGGATCAAACTACAGACAGAGGAGAAGATGAAGGAGATTAGTGGAACAGCATGTGGTGATTCGTGACAGCTATATTTGTTTAATAAGTGTCATAACCTGAGTAAACCTTATGCAATGAAATCACGTGAGTGATAAATATAATTGGACATTGAAATAGTGCCATGTTGCTCCTTTGAGTCCATGAAAGAAGCATGTAGGGATTGTTGAAGTTTTTTTGTGCACCTGTCCAAAGTTCCACTCCAACTCTTTGATTCGTGTATACATTCCTCTGTAGATCTGCCCATGTTGCTCTAAAACATACTCTTTCCTCTTCATCTCATTGCGCATGTAAACAGCATCTCCTGTGAGTCAATACAGACAAAGCACCATTTAGAGCGGCATTACATTGAACAAGATTTGTATGTTTTAAAAAATTCATATAGAATAAATCATGTAGAGTGTGTGGGAAAAAACAAACTATAGACTCACTGTGGCACCAAGCATTAAAAAGAAGGATGAACTCTCCTAAACTGGTCTTCTGCCCATCCTGGTCCAAAGTTAGAGAATAGAGCCCTATGGGGGCGTTTGGCGAGGAACTGATAGATACAGACACTTTGTTTCCAGAGGGATCATTAGTGGCAGATGCACTCCACTCAGTTTCCAATGTGGACTCACGCAGGCCAAAGGAAACCTGAGTGTCTGATTCCTTTCTGGGTAACGGACCTTGAGAAACAGAGATGGATGTGAATATTAAATCTACTCTAAATCCAGATGACACATGGTGATGCACTCATGCAAGCACATACCCAACTGTGTCCAAATATTTCTTATATGAACATGGACACTTAATCACAATGAAACAAGAATCTTACCTGTTTCAACAACGAGTGTGAAGCTTGTTTCACCCGGTTTGAACTTTCTGCTGCCAGGTTTCAGATGTAAAATGACGGTGAAGGGCTCTCCTCGTCTGACAATCAAACGCTTCTCCCCATACAGCTCTGTATGATGGTTGCTACGATTGCTTTTTATGTCCAGATCACAGCGATCAATTTCCAAGACTGTACATAGAGATGGAAACATAGTGATCTATGGTCTTGTCAACAGTTAAAATGTGATCACCATCTCTAAGTTCCTTCCCAGATAATAAATCATAACTCAAAGCAGATACAGCGTTCCTCTAGATCTATAGTATGTAATCTTTCACTATGACTCTCAATCTGGTACTTCAAAAGTCTGTGAAGTAACAGACAAAGAATACACCTCTGTCCAACAATATAAGACAAAAAGGTTTTTTAATCCTCCTTACCTTTACTCATGTCTGCAGTGACATAGATCCCTTGACTTCTGTGTGTAAAGGCTTCAGCTGCAGCCTGTCCTGCTTGGTTAAAGACTCTGCAGTGCCACAGTTTGTGAGACGTATTTTATAGTGTGTGAAACTTGATCTTGACGCCCCCATCTATGTAGTCGTCACATCAGTTTATTGGCAGGAAGGACTTACACACTTAAAACGCTTCCTCCTTCTTTGGCTTATCATGGAATTTAAAGCTATTGTGAAAGGTTTATTTACAAAAATAACTCTAACTAACAATTTTTACATGCTTCTTCACAATAAAAAGGGATGAGTGACATTAGTCAGATTTTGTCCTCTCACATACACATATATAACCAAAATGCATTCAAGTATACTGAAAACCTCTCATACAACATACTGAATTTCAGTATATTGTATAAAGTATATTGTGTGAGAGGGAGCATTTCAGTATTTTTGGGACAACACAATAAACTGCATTATTATATTTTATATTTCTACTTTTACCGAGTAGTTTTCAAGTATCCCTTCTTATTTAAGAACTGTAAAGATCTTAAATAAAAAAAAAAAGTCCCACTCTCCCAAAACTTTCTCCTTTGCCTTATCATGGAATTAAATTTATTTTGTGAAAGGTTTATTTTGTGTGGTAACATATTATACAATATATATATATGCTCCCTTTACTTTTACCGAGTAGTTTTTAAGTATCCCGAGGAAGATGATTTTGTGATCTTTGGAACAATATATTGAAATTGTTAAGAAGACAAATAAATCCTTATCCTTGATATAAACATATCATCATTACAAACACAAATGTGGCTCATTAGGTTGCATGCCAGTTAAAAATATTTGACAACCACGTGTGAACTGGATACCCGTCACACCAATCTTGGTTATTTTGCAATTTTTTAACTTTTGTTCCTTTTTTCTTGCCACAGTTTGCCTGTTTTTCAGATAGACGTTATTTGTGGTGTAATTCAGTTTGACACATCAAATATCATTGTGACTATCATCATCTTTTTACAGTAACTTATAATGAACTTTTGAACTGATGAAGTTGCTTCAGAGTTTATGTCCTTTTCCATAGCACATCTTTATATGTCAAACAGTAAAAACTTTGACTCCTCACTTCTGTAGCTTGTTGTGGTGTTTAGCCTTCTCATACACCTTCCTCACCTCCTCTGAGCCTGAAAACAATCAGAATCACAGGTTAAGTCTATCTTATCTTATCTGATACATGACAAGTAATACGTCTCTAAAAATGCCAAGTGATCCGTGTCTGTGCTTTTTATTGTGTCAAGGAGAAACAAGTATTTAGGGAGACTATTGTGTTTATGCATACCTTGCATGTGTAAGAACCTGATGATAATCATTGCACCACAATTACCAAATGACATATTTTGAAAAAAGTCTTCTGCCCACTGACGCAAAATGTCCCCTCTGCTGATTCAAAGCTCTGGAGGAACCCCTGTCTGTAAAGATGTCCCACTCTCCCAAAACTTTCTCCTTTGCCTTATCATTGAATTGAATTTATTTTGTGAAAGGTTTATTTTGTGTGGTAACATATTATACAATATATATATATGCTCCCTTTACTTTTACCGAGTAGTTTTTAAGTATCCCGAGGAAGATGATTTTGTGATCTTTGGAACAATATATTGAAATTGTTAAGAAGACAAATAAATCCTTATCCTTGATATAAACATATCATCATTACAAACACTTACACCTTCCTCTCCCCTCTGAGCCTGCAAAAACCATCAGCCATCACGGTTAAGGTTGTTTAACGCTCGCTGTTCAAATACGCCAGTCTTATTTTAAACTTATCATTAATAAATTGATAGACACCAGACTATTCTTTCAATATGAGGTCATTGAGGTCCTGCTGGGTCTTGTTTTACACGTCTAATGTGCTGTGTGTTACTCTGCGTGTCTGTACTATAGAAGAGAAGCATAATGTAGTATCCTGCACCACTGACTAGACCATATATTTTTTTAATGGGACTACCAGAGGTTTGGAGCACAACAGGAATAATTTTTCAAACTATGTTATGAGAGGCAACTTCGCCAATGAATTATGAAATAGCAACGTTAGACGATAATGCTGGATTGAGAACAGAATGAATTAGAAAATCAAACAGTAAGCTATTATATCTTCTATTCGCTCAGTGAATCACCTCATGTGGGCACGTATTAAGGGATGACCATATGCTGGAGAAATAAAAGGAATCCTTACAAAGGACTCTTTAGTCACTTGACTAAGGACGTGTATTGTTGAGAAGTGACATACAGGACATACCATTTAATTCCATTGTTCAGAAATTTTATTGTATCTTTTACATGAATAGGCAGTGAAGCTTTTTGAACTATGTTACATAGTCCAAAGGTCAGCAGTGAAACATCTGTCATCACATGCAGGAAGAGTGGAATTAAAATGTGAAATTCTAGAGTGTTTACACTTAAATTGCTGTATCACCGTATTCAGTACTTAGTATAGACATATATTATGTTATCTCTGTATGAATACCCACCATTTCGTTGCAAGTGGTGCAAACTCTTATTCGCAAAGGATACTTCCTCTCGTGCCCCCTTATCATTTAGAATAAAAGCTGCTCTCATCGTTCCCACGGAAAAGGGAAGCTGTGATGTAAACAGCATGCATGTGAAGCATCATCATAATGTAATGTGTGTGTCGTGTGTGTGTGTGTTGTGTGTGTGTGTTGTGTGTGTGTGTGTGTGTTGTCGCGCGTGTGGTGCGTGGGTGTGTGTGTGGGGGGGGTGTGAGTGGTTTGTGTGTTGGTTAGTGTGTGGTAGTGTGTGTGTGTGTGTGTGTGTGGTGTGTGTGTGTGTGTTGTGGTGCTGTGTGTGTGTGTTCATGTGGACTCTGCAGTAACCTTCTGGGTACTTGTACTCGTGTGTGATTGTCACTCGCTCATTGAATCCCACAGTTTGTGCTGATTGCATTTTCCAATTAGACTTAGTTGATCCACGGATTACTTTTATTCTTTCAGTTTCAAGGCCTTTTATTTCGTTTCCGAATCGATAACATTTGCATTAATCTGCTCTCATACAAGACACCTAAGGTGACAGAAAATTCTGATTATACAAGAACATTGCGCAACAGTTGATATGAAAAAAGACATGACCAGCAGAGAGAGTTATTCTTATATACATTTCCTTTTAGTACGCACCATTATCTCTTAAAATACGGCATGTGTCAGAACACAAAATGCATTCAGTCTCTGTTTGGTGGTTAGCTATGATGGGGTTTTGTAAAAATGTTACCCTACAAAGGTTGAAGGAATAAATCACCTCAGACAAAAACAAAGGGGGCATCGTACATTCTTGGTCCAGCTCCCTTGCCTTAATGGACCTGAGTGGGACTGCGTCCACAAACAGAAAAACACCTGACAGACCACAAAATCAGAGATGGGATTCATTTCAGTGTCGTCCAACCTGTGACTAGTGTCACTAGCTAAACTAACCACATGGTACCACAAGGGATAATCTCACAAGGAATGATGAATTGTCATGATGGTTTGCATTGTTTGCATTGCTCTCTTAAACTGGTCTCCCAAAGACGCATTGAGACAAAATCAGGTTTACTGTCAGTTAACATTCTTACACTAGTTCTTGCTCTCTGGAGTACAAAAACCTTTGAGTTAGTTGGAACAAGATTGTTTAAATCAAAGTTACCGTCGCTTTTCTCCTGTGGTGTTGGGTCACTGCTTGCCACCCATCAAATTATGGCCCCAAATCAGGAGGGGTATCCAGCTGTCCACCCAAAACATGGAAAGTTCCTGGTACAAATTAGACAAATACCATTTAGCTTCCACTCTGTCAAACTATAATATACAAATAAAAAACATCATTCCTATCATAAAGGAATAATAGAAAATAACAGATTAAGAATGTAAAAAATGAATTAAAAGGAGGGACTATTGTGTTTATGCATAGCTTGCATGTCTAACAACTTGATGATAATCGCTGCACCACACTTACCAAACTGAATCTTGAGATATTTTTCACCTTTTGGAGTATACACATTTTCTATCACACCGGTTGGCATTACATCATGAGCCGATTCAAAGTTAGTAAACCACTCGGCATGGGTGCCCAGGGCACGGGACATGGAGGAGGGAGGAGAGCCAAACTTTAAATCACACCAGCACCTAACTGAGACAGGCATCTGTCATCAAAGGCTAGCTAACTAAAGACATCACTAAAATATCCACACGGAGCAGATGGCTGCAGCGCCATTCTAAATTTAGCGTTTTTATAAACGATTGGATTGTGTGGAGGTGAAGGTAGACTGGGGGATGTAACGTGGGTGAGTTCCAAGGGAGGAAAGCACGCAGAATCATTATTGATATTGATATTTCTATTGCCTTAAGGAGTGATGGCATAAAATACACAAACTCTTTAACATCAGCTTGTAAATAAGAGAATATTAGTCAAACCAAGACTTTCATGCACTCCATACTGTGCTCCAACCTGTGCATCCAACAGCTGCAAGACCCAACACTGGCCATAGCGGACGGGGCCACTTTCTGCCCACTGGCGCAAAATGTCCGCACTGCCTGACCATCGTCCTGGACGAACCCCATCTGTAACCTTTCCCCACGACCCTACCACCACACCCTGTCATCGTTACTGTGATCTGCGGGCACAGACAGAGGAGGATTAGGAATCAAAGGTATTTTGTCGTTTTGTCATTTTGTTGCTAAGCCGTAGGTGTATAGTAAGTCAATATGTACACACTTTGCTTTGTCCTTAGCCTTACCGCTCCAGACACCCATCTGCATTACATGACAGAAATCGAGCCATGATTATTAATACACCATAGGAAGAACTTGTAGTTAATTAGCAAGGACACTGCCAACCTAAAATCTATGCCATATATATTTCCCTGATGGATTCAGAAAGAAGAGATGCTGAAAAGCATGACTGTGTTTTGGTGTTTTCTTTGAAATGTAAGCAATAAAACGACCGACCATGGATAGAAACAGTCAGCTTAAATAATGTTAATTAGTACTGATATATCACAGCACTTGAAGACATTAAGAGTGAGTTTATAATCAGTGAATACATGTTGTTAAGATTTGCTTTGAATAAGTGCATAAACATATGTCATATAACCTTAATATAGTGCATGATCGTGCCATCATCATTGTCACACCCATCTACACACCCAGAAGAAATAGCTTTTCCATCAAGCTATTTTGACTTGCAGCAGGACCAAAAAAAAAAGGGTTGGCAGACTTTAATTCATTAGACTGCTCTTGGCCACATGCTTGAAATCAGGGGTACAGACCTTCACTACATCTTTCTATCACAAAAGTTGCCAGGAGAGAAGAGACAGACTCATAAGAATGAGAAGAGTTGTCCTGCAGAAGAATAGACTATAATGAAGCACACGGTGGGTTTTCTGGTGCACCATGGTAATCTCTGCGTGCCAAAGCTAAAATAACAGCTATTCACAGGCGGTTAAATGGGATCAGCAGGCTCTATACTCTTTCTAACACAGACCTACCATGGCACTCAGCACCCTGTCACGTAGATGGGGTTTCTTCTGGCAGAACAGTCCTTGTCAGCATCAGCAATAAATTTTGGGTTCTTATCCAGGATCATGAGACAGATATCCGTATACTTGGATCAAACTACAGACAGAGGAGAAGATGAAGGAGATTAGTGGAACAGCATGTGGGGATTCGTGACAGCTATATTGTTTAATAAGTGTCATAACCTGAGTAAAAAACTTATGCAATGAAATCACGTGAGTGATAAATATAATTGGACATTGAAATAGTGCCACGTTGCTCTTTGAGTCCATGAAAGAAGCTGTAGGGATTGTTGAAGTTTTTTTGTGCACCTGTCCAAAGTTCCACTCCAACTCTTTGATTCGTGTATACATTCCTCTGTAGATCTGCCCATGTTGCTCTAAACACTACTCTTTCCTCTTCATCTCATTGCGCATGTAAACAGCATCTCCTGTGAGTCAATACGACAAAGCCCCATTTAGAGCGGCATTACATTGAACAAGATTGTATGTTTTAAAAAATTATATGAATAAATCATGTAGGTGTGTGGGAAAAAACAAACTATAGACTCACTGTGGCACCAAGCATTAAAAAGAAGGATGAACTCTCCTAAACTGGTCTTCTGCCCATCCTGGTCCAAAGTTAGGAATAGAGCCCTATGGGGGCGTTTGGCGAGAACTGATAGATACAGACACTTTGTTTCCAGAGGGATCATTAGTGGAAGACGCACTCCACTCAGTTTCCAATGTGGACTCACGCAGGCCAAAGGAAACCTGAGTGTCTGATTCTTCTGGGTAACGGACCTTGAGAAACAGAGATGGATGTGAAATATAATCTACTCTAAATCCCGATGACACATGGTGATGCCTCATGCAAGCACCTACCCAACTGTGTCCAAATATTTCTTATATGAACATGGACACTTAATCACAATGAAACAAGAATCTTACCTGTTTCAACAACGAGTGTGAAGCTTGTTTCACCCGGTTTGACTTTCTGCTGCCAGGTTTCAGATGTAAAATGACGGTGAAGGGCTCTCCTCGTCTGACAATCAACGCTTCTCCCCATACAGCTCTGTATGATGGTTTGCTACGATTGTTTTTATGTCCAGATCACAGCGATCAATTTCCAAGACTGTACATAGGATGGAAACATAGTGTCTATGGTCTTGTCAACAGTTAAATGTGATCACCATCTCTAAGTTCCTTCCCAGATAATAAATCATAACTCAAAGCAAATACAGCGTTCCTCTAGATCTATAGTAGTAATCTTTCCCTATGACTCTCAATCTGGTACTTCAAAAGTCTGTGAAGTAACAGACAAAGAAACACCTCTGTCCAACAATATAAGAAAAAAAGTTTTTTTAATCCTCCTTACCTTTACTCATGTCTGCAGTGACATAGATCCCTTGACTTCTGTGTGTAAAGGCTTCAGCTGCAGCCTGTCCTGCTTGGTTAAGACTCTGCAGTGCCACAGTTTGTGAGACGTATTTTATAGTGTGTGAAACTTGATCTTGACGCCCCCATCTATGTAGTCGTCACATCAGTTTATTGGCAGGAGGACTTACACACTTAAAACGCTTCTCCTCTTTGGCTTATCATGGAATTTAAAGCTATTGTGAAGGTTTATTTACAAAAATACTCTAACTAACAAATTTTACATGCTTCTTCACAATAAAAAGGGATGGTGACATTAGTCAGATTTTGTCCTCTCACATACACATATGAAACCAAAATGCATTCACGTATACTGAAAACCTCTCATACAACATACTGAATTTCAGTATATTGTATAAAGTATATTGTGTGAGAGGGAGCATTTCAGTATTTTGGGACAACACAATAAACTGCATATTATATTTTATATTTCTACTTTTACCGAGTAGTTTTCAAGTATCCCTCTTATTTAAGAACTGTAAAGATGTCCCACTCTCCCAAAACTTTCTCCTTTGCCTTATCATGGATTAAATTTATTTGTGAAAGGTTTATTTTGTGGGTAACATATTATACAATATATATATATGCTCCCTTTACTTTTACCGAGTAGTTTTAAGTATCCCGAGGAAGATGATTTTGTGATCTTGGAACAATATATTGAAATTGTTAAGAGACAAATAAATCCTTATCCTTGATAAACATATCTCATTACCACACAATGTGGCTCATTGGTTGCATGCCAGTTAAAAATATTTGACAACCACGTGTGAACTGGATACCCGTCACACCAATCTTGGTTATTTTGCAATTTTAACTTTTGTTCCTTTTTTCTTGCCACAGTTTGCCTGTTTTTCAGATAGACGTTATTTGTGGTGTATTGTTTGACACATCAATATCATTGTGACTATCATCATCTTTTTACAGTAACTTATAATGAACTTTTGAACTGATGAGTTGCTTCAGAGTTATGTCCTTCCATAGCACATCTTTATATGTCAAACAGTAAAAACTTTGACTCTCACTTCTGTAGCTTGTGTTGGTGTTTAGCCTTCTCTCATACACCTTCTCACCTCCTCTGAGCCTGAAAACAATCAGAATCACAGGTTAAGTCTATCTTATTCATCTGATACATGACAAGTAACGTCTCTAAAAATGCCAAGTGATCCGTGTCTGTGGCTTTTTATGTGTCAAGGGAAACAAGTATGGGAGACATTGTGTTTATGCATACCTTGCATGTGTAAGAACCTGATGATAATCATTGCACCACAATTACCAAATGACATATTTTGAAAAAATCTTCTGCCCACTGACGCAAATGTCCCCTCTGCTGGTCAAAGCTCTGGGGAACCCCTGGCGGGAAAGAGTGCCACTCCCCAAAACTTCCCTTGCCGAGCAGAGTGAAGGATGTGAAGTGTGGGGGTAACAAAACTTATATATATATAGAATCTATAGAGAATAGCTGAGATATATATAGAGAGATAATCTATATATAATATATATATATATATCATATTAT
>NC_040025.1:20489741-20572614 GCF_000972845.2 Larimichthys crocea
ACATAAAACATAACACAAAAACTGACAATAAAAATGTTTTTTGTCATAAATTATTTATTAATTAGCTACAATATTCTGTATATTAATGTATAATTCAACACAAACAAAATGTTATAATTCAAAATGAATCAAAAATGCATAAATTACAATTTACAATGCAAAACATCACAGTTAAATTACAGTTACTTTTTTTTTGCAGCTGAGCATTTTTTTTTCTTTTGCAAGGCAGTAAAATACTTCACACATTATTTCAGGTCAACATGATTATGCTTTCACTTTGGGTTTTTATAGTGACTGGAGGAAGTCATAAATAGCTCATGAAACTACATCTTGGCTGTGCAGAACTGAAAAACGGTGTGGAATTATTGTGTTTGTGGAATAAAGAAGTGAAACATCATCACAGTCTGGAGTTATTTCCTTGTGTTACTGCAATCCATCTGGTCCCTCGAGTTCAGAGGGAAGAACACATTCAAACTGAATTTCTTCTGAAGAATTAAGAAAGAAAGAAGCAAAACCACAATCACACTGACCCTGCATATTAACATAAAAATGCTTGGAAGAAATCAAGTAAGCAATAAAAAAGTGATAGAAAGCTGAAAAAACATGGATTTGCCATGTCATAAGAGTTAGTGGTTTTAAAATGAAGCGACCAGAGGCCGACATTATGACAGCAGTTATTCAGTTATATACATCAGTTAAGATCCCGTCATGATTTGCATACTGTACACAATAAAATCACTGATACATTTCTCATCAAAATATTTCAAACAGCATAATCTGGAAAAATACTTTTCTGATACTGATCAGTATGGAACCAGTATGTGGACCCTAAATAGCAGTCAGTGGTTTTTGCCTGTAAGCTTCTCATCATACACTGTTTCAGTTACTATACAGTAGTTGTGTGATGTGTATGCAGCCAACCAGGCCTTTCAAGATCATCTCTCTCTGCATTAAATGCATAAAATCCAAGACGGGAAAACATGTAAGTGGTCTGTCCCTTCTGATAAATTATTAAATACTTGGATTGGATTATAATATAAGAGCCAGAAAGACTAAAACAAGTGTTTAGAAAGACAGCAGTCGTTTACAAAAACAGTAAAACAAGAAAGAAAGTGTAAGAAATAAAAGAAACACCTTTATTTATTAATACTCTATATACTCCATTTGTGAAAGTTAAGAGTCTTCAGCTCAGTCTGGGCTTTTGGCCAGTGAATATGTCAGGAGCTCTGAACATGACATCTTGGAATGCATGCAAGTTTCCATTAGGTTCTTATAATCAAATCAAAGTAGTAGTAGTAGGTGTTAAGGGAATATGTATTATTGCAAGCAATGCTTTGCTTTAATAAATAAAACCTTTTCTTCTTCAGTCCCTGCATATCAATAACTGTACAAATTGAACAGCACAGAAGATTTAAAATATATCCATTGACCACATACATGTCATTCTATGTTACTGTAGATAACACGGATTCCTGATATTCATGACTAAATGTATGAGCAAAGAGCATGTTTTGTTCCATTTAACAGTATAGTCTGACATGGTTAGTTTGCTCAGTAAAATCAGGTTCTTTTTGGAGAGGATGAACTGCTGGTGTAGCTACACTTTATGTGTAGCTGTAGATGCATTATAATACCCATTCACATTTTGAGCTGCTTCAATAAGTCTTTAATGCAGCCATGATGGCTGTAGCAGCTGATGTTTGTTTCTTTATGGGTGTTGTCATGTGTAAACTAAGACAACCACATTTGTATGATTGGCATATGATACCAACACACCAAACCTCAACTTCAGTAACTGATGACCAAGATGACACCATGTGACTCTGTTGCCGCACAAAACAGCTTTTTTCACATGATAAACTGTCGTATGCAGGGTGACCAGAAGATCTCCAAAAGGAGTGAACAGCTTCAGTGGACCGATCTGAAACAATATTTAAAGCACAAATGTGTCTTTAATTTTCCTTAAAATGTTTTACTATCACTTAATTATTGATATCAGAAGGAAAGACAATAAGCACTCAAAGAAGTGGGGTTGCCTGGCAAAACAGAAATATACATTGTGATGAAGATTCTTCTACAATATTGTCACACAATATATTTATTTATTTTATGTGTTATTGGACAGTGATCTTTAACTTTGATAATTCATTTGTGAAATGGAAAGTAAATACAATATTGGTTTGGTTTATTGATTTCTTGAGCAATAATTATTAATAATGTCCTACAAACCTTACTACAACATGATTATATCAAAATCTATTATTTAGGTGTCACTATATGTCTTATTTAATTTGACTTTTCAAAGGAAAGTTTAACTATGTTAATTTAAGAACATTACATTCTTATACTTACAGAGAATCCATGATTAAACTTCAGTTGATTTTCCGATTATAATGTCATCACCCTGCAATGCAAGATATCAAAAATTGTTTATTAAACAATAGTGGGCAGCATATACAGCATCTCTCCCTGTTATTGTTAATGATTACACATTGTTTAGCTTTACCTGCTAACATCTAGTCCAATGTGCTTAGTTATCTCATAATGGCACTAAAAAACATCATTGTAAGCATGGCCATTACCGTAAGCATGGCCATTACCGTCTTCTGTGGTTTTGTAAGTAAAAACTTTTCTTCAGTCCATATTTCAAAACGTTTTGAAACCTTCACAACTGATATCATTAAAGAAACTGCATGGGATTGAGACGATTTTAAATCCTGATACATCCTCAGCTCTTACATACAAACATTTCATTAGGTCACATTATTACACCTTCACCTGTACCTGAGCATTAGCCAGATGTGGAGGTTTGGAGGCAGCACCTGATCTCTTTCTGATAACCACTGGAGAGCTGTTTCTCCTCAGGCTGGGGGTCCGACAAAGTGGTGGCCGGGACTTTGAACTCTGAGATACAAGCGAGGAGGAGTCATCCACTACTTCTCCACTAATGGCAGACAGGCAGCTGCGATCTGAGCTGTTGAAGTGATTGATGCATTCTGCAGATGTATCACTGCTGTCCACTGAAGAAGAGACAACAGATGCTTTGAGGCACATTAAAAGCTTTCACATTGTAGGTAGGTACATTACATAGGTGATGTGAGAATTGCTGTCTGGCACAGTGTTGTTCTTGATACTACCAACAGATGGCGCCTAACTAAAGAATTGTCAAATCTATAGTGGCTTTAAAAATGCCTTCACATATTTAAATCAATTATTCTACAATTCTATTTGATTTTATCCTCTAAACATCAAATGTTTATTTAGAGGTGCAAACCAAAATTGAGAGAACAAACTCACTCAGAGGATGATGAACTTTCCATTGTTCACAATTACGATGAAGATGATGATGAAGATGGTGATTGTTGAGTTCGTTTTCAGTCACAGCCTCAGGCGACGAGCAGACAGCAGGACTAGTCTCCAACCCCTGCGACTGATTCCCGGGATAACTAGCAGGGGGCAGTGAGCCGCGGCCAGAGGAAGAAGATGATTGGCTGAGGGTTGTGGAGGCAGTGCTGCCAGAGCCAATGGAGCGTGGTCGTGGATATTCTAAGCCCCTGTGTGAACAACACGCCACAGGGACTGACGACAGACATAGATAGGTGTCATCAATGAGAATATCATGATCTGGGTCAGTGAGCAATGAGGGCACAAGCATTTATTTAGTTTTTGGCTAGTTTGTTGTGTTAAACAAAAACATAAATAACAAAAATATATATATATTTTTTAAAAATGGAAACAAAACAAAGAGTCTACAGCCATGCCAGCGCTCTGTGAGGTTACACTTTGGCACAGTAGTGCTTTAAGCAAAATGCCAACAGCAGCATGCTAACATGCTCCCAATGATTTGAATGTTTAGGATGTAAAATGCTTCAAATTTCATCATTCTAGTTTGCGATGTTAGCATGCTACCATTTGGTAATTAGCTGAGGCTGATGGGGATTTTATTAGTTTTGCAGGAATTTGGCCATAAAACAAAATACTGGACAAAATCTTAACCTGATGATGGTGCTGGGTCAAAAGTCTGGATATCAACAAAGCTGAAGAATGTCTGAACCAAATTTCATGGAAAACACAAATGTGAACCTCATGGTGGCGCTAGAGGAAAAGGCATGGGATCACCAAAGTCAGAAGGATTAATTCCATGAGGGCAGTAAATGTTTGTACCAAATTTTGTGCCAATCCATTCAATACTTATTGAGATACTTGAGTCTTGACCAAAATGGTAGACCAAACCAAAAGTGGCTAGGAGGCTAAAAACATTTCCAATGTCAATTCCGACAAATGTCTTAATAAATGATTTAAACCACCTATTTAGAAATTAAAGAGAGATGTTAATATACCTAAAATACTGATTAAAATTATCCGTTTTATTGCAAAAAGAATAATTGCTACAGCAGATAATGCAAACGTTGAACCAGGAAGTTACTCTGAATCTAACATGATCAGTGGCATTATAATTTCAGTGATGGTTTTCTCCAAATAAGTGGTTTAGATTATTTCCTTGTTAAGTTTGGGACTTGTCTTCGTAATTGCGTTTTGTGTGCAGTTCCTTACTTCTTCCAGGCAGGGCACAGCTGATGGCTCGGTCACAGATGGCAGCGTCACTGGGTTGAATGTCCATGAAAGGTTTGCGGCCCATTCCCATGAACACTCTCTCCTGCATACGCAGCTCTGGAACATATTCACATGTTTTAAACATGTAAAGCACTAAACTGTAAGTGCATTATAAATATGTTGTTGTTGTTATAACCTCTGCTGTGAGCGGCCTGATCCCACAGAATCTTTTCCAGGTCAGTGGTCCAGGCTTTCTTCACCTCCATGCTGGAGGCCTTTAGGGTGTAGGTGTCCTCACTTTTTCTCCTGCGGAACCAGATCTCAAAACACAAACTGCTCAAACTTGAGTTGTGAGTCATCCCGATGTCGCTTGTCTGAGGGAGAAAACACAAAGAGTTAAAAAGTAGTAAGTAAAGAGTATTAAAGCTCCAACATACTTTTGATAAACAGATTCATGCAGACCTTGAATGACTGCTTGTAGACATAAACATCATTTCCAATATCTGTCTTCTTGGTCTTGCTGAAGAGGACGAGATCTTCAAAGAGAAAGATGCGGCGGACACATTTCTTCTTCCTAAATAGAACAGTGAACTCGTCCTGGCGAATCAGCTGGCCCTGCTCTTTTAAATTCACCTGATAGGGCAAAGAAAAGTGCAGCAGTTAACTTTATTTAACTACTGTGTATCAAGCATAGCTCATCTATCATTTTAATATCTTACATCACACTCCTGGATGGCATCCATTGTGAGTAAATCGTTGCCGTGACGCATCTGAAACCGAACCAGCTCTGTAGCAGCTTGGATCTCAGCCCTCTCGCGCTCCCTCTCACTGCTCGTCAGATCTGGGACATACGCACCTGGGCTGCACACACTTTGTGTGCACATACTGGACGCAAGCAGTGTATCCTGGATCATGTCTTTTGGCCTGTATGAGCCAGCCAGAGTCAGCATGTCCTGCAGCAGGAGGCTGTACTTGCTGATTCTCTGGATGGGCCTCAGCAGGTAGGATGAGAGGTCCATCATGTCCCCCAGCTCCTGCTGCTTCCTCTGTGAGGGGAAACAGGTGAAAGGGTAAAGCATGGCCCTAACATTTCCAGAGTCAGTGGTGTGATGACTACTGCAGACATCCGAGATGAAAATTCATCCAACAAAACATGTGTTCACCAAATAGATTCATTTCAGATGACCCGGAGAAGCTTCTTTAGTATGTGCATCATTACAGACTCATGAGAAACACTATTTAAACCACAAACTATACAGCACACAATATTTCCCAGTGTTTAATTTGAATGTCTGAATTCTGTGAGATTCTGTGCACTATTTGACCTCAAAAGAGGTCTCCATGTCATGGACTACTTTCTGACAACAATCCCACAATGCAAATCCTCACATTTTATAGATCAAAAAAATGACAGTCGTGCAACATTTGTCTAGTCACACAGTGACACAAAATGATGGCAGTGATTTCTGATATTGTTAAATATCACTCTAGACACAGTGTAAGATATTGTGGCTTCAATGTACTTCTTGTACATCTTAATTGTATTTGGACGTAAAAAAGTTTTATATAACCTACTACTAAACCTACTAAAAATAGTAGTCATAATAATAATGATAGTAATAGCTTAAGTAATAGATAACAGGTCAAAACTAAAATCAAAGATGACTTGATGAGTTTTAAAATTATTGTATGTCAGGCAGGTGTGAAGATACAATGTCCTAAAAATTAGTATCCCTAAAGAAGATGGTGCTTGTGTACTGTAAGCACAAGATGAAAGAGATGTACACAGAACACGTAAAGGACACGTAAACTGACCTTGAAGATGTCATGGCGACGGTGTAGGATCAGGGCGTCTGACTGAGGTTTGTTCTTGCTGTACAGCGCATATAGGCCAAAACTCTCACTCTGTGGAAATGTAATCATAATCAAGTCGACTTTAACCATAACCATATAGCTATTCAGAGTTATGTATATTAAATATTTTTGTAATTTGTGTCAATTATGCAATAATAATATTAACACATTCAGATAATTTACATAAATAAATAAATGAGAAGTTAAAACATCTAAAAATGATATACTATACTATATATACAGACACAACCCTATTAATTTCAGTTATACAGTGACTGCTCACATGTCTGAGGAAGCAGCGAGCCACCATGGCGGGCTCCCTCTGGCAGGCCTCTAGCTCTGGCAGGAAGTAGTGGCTGTGGAAGTCGTAAAGTTTCTCCAGGTTGCCAAAGATGACTCCTCGCTTGCCCCGGAGGTCCTGGGGGATGTCTGGTCTGTCCAGCAGGGGGAGGTAGTGGGTCAGGATGTAGCCCAGTGAGCGGACATACTCCCTCTCTGTGAACACCAGCTCCTCCATGACTCGCTGCAGCCTCCTGGTAAGAGAAACAGAGCAGATATTAACTGACTTCTCAGACTATGTACAGTACATCAATGCATTCAATAATATACTTATTAGCTAGTGGCAGTATTTGCAAATAATCTGTTTTCTCCTTCCTTTGCTTAATTTGTTTAAAAATATTAAGTGATCGTAGGACTAATATCTAAAGAGCAAAATACAAATTGTTTCTCTTTGCGTTTCAGCCGCGCCTCTGTTTTCTAACTCAAGCAAAATGAAACATGCAGTATAAATACAGCTTGACCCTGATGATATTTGCTTATCTGAAATTCTGCATCATTATCATCATCATCATTTTCTTTTACATTTCAGCAGATGACACAGTGACATGCTGTTATTTTGATCTTTCTACATGCACTGAAAAGAAATGTGTCAAGTATGGATGGATTATAAAAATGGGCCACTGGGCACAGACACATTAAATTAAATTGCTTTACAAAGTTGTAGACAGAAAAAGTAAATAATTGGATTCAAGATCAGCAGATTCTCACTATTAAAAAAGGACTAAAATAAAAAATAAAAAATGCTGAATTTTATTGTGATTGTGATTATCCATTCTTATGACTGAGCCCATTAACTTTCCAATGAGATGCATCTCATTACCAGCAGTAACTGTAAACAAAGAGTCTGTGTCTGGTAGGCCTGTAATCCATTCATGTTGGCGAACAGAAAAAGAGAGAGAATCAGAAGAAACAATACCTGTAGTACTTCATTGTAAGCTTAGACACAGAAAAGAGTGAAATCACATTCAGACTCACAAGATTAGTAAGATTAAAGGCATGTCATTACATTTTCTCAACTCACAGAATGTTATTTTGCAAAGCAAATGTCTGATAATTCATCATTAATTCAAGGCAAATGTCACCCACTTACAGGGCATTGCTGGCACTCTCCTGTGGACTTGCCAAACAAAACCCCCCATCATATCTCCCGGCGGCTGGTAGGCTGGAGTGTTTGCAGCCTAAAGTCCCATTAACCCCTGCAGCCCCCTGGTCACTCATACAGGAGTCTTCTGAGCAGAAACTCCCGTGGCGGGAGATCTGGAACTTCTGAGCCTCCTGGAGGATCCGACAAGATGGCTGACCGTGGTGGGAGCAGGATGACGACGATCGAACCCGCTGCTCTGGAGGAGTGGATGAACCTGCCGTCGCTACTCCTGTGGTGCACGAATCCTGGCTCACCGACTTCACTCCAAGACCTCGTCCCCACGGAAACCATTGGCAGCCGACAGTGTGGGACTGAGACAGAGCAGCAGCATCTCTCTCACTCCTCGCTCTGCTCGCCTGCCTCCTCCTCGTCTCTCTTTCTGTTCTCCTTGCTGACCTGTTATTAATGATACAAATAAAATTAGATCAAACCTTTGCTGTGAGGGTTTGTACCCTCTTCAACCCTACTGCATCCGAGCTTTGTTCCTTTAATTTCAATTCCTGTGGAGATTCAAAAATTTGAAAAAGATACCAAATACTTCTGTATGAGAACTATGCACAAAATATCTCCAGTATTCCCATCTGATTGTGCAGCCATAAAAATATGTGTAAACATTATATAGCTTCAGTGAAGAGCTGGAAAAATTAATACAGAATAGATGTGATACTGAATCATTTATTTATAATTATAAATATAATGTGTAATTATTCATATAATTATGAATCATTTTGTAAGGTAATTTGAAATGCAAATAGTATGACTGGGAACAGTAGCTCTCCATTACACTAGGCCTGGCTACCAGGTCATAATATCCAGCAAATAATGATGAATGACAAAGTGGGTTACAAACAATACAATCAATGTTAAATAAACAATTCTAGGAAAGAAAATACAAAATAATGTTTCTGTAACTTCCTGAAGAAGAATGATTGCCAAAACACATCAAAGATGTATTATTTAACCTTGGTCTACCTTTAGAACTTGCTGGTTTTAATAACTAACTTGTTTTTACTTATTTACGACAAGGACCTTGGTTTTTTCAAGATTAGCTCATGCTCGCCATCAACGAGCACCATCTTTTTTGTATTATTTACAGTTTTTAGAAGCTCTCCAGTTCTATGATATTTCAATGTTTCATGACTAACTACTGTAACTACTAAATTCTATTTGTGTGAGATGATTGGACCAACAAATTACCTGTGAGGTGACTGTGGAGTGACCTTTGACCCCTGGTTGGTTGCAGCATCACTGTGATCCTCAGGTTTGACAGTGATGTTAGAGCAGGCTGCAGTGGTTGGATCAGAGGTATTGCTGCCCAGGATTGGCCTTCTCTTCCCTAAATCCACCTCTCCTGACATGATGCCTTCCCACTGTGGGTGCCGAGGCCCGGGCGTTGATTGTACCACCAGACTCTGGCCACCAGGGGACAGTGTCTGAACATTCGTGCTCACCACATCGACATAATGACGCTCACAGCAGCTGTTAGAATCTGCTTGTTGGTGGAAAACCTCATCCACATCCTGCAGGCTCTCCTGAAGCTGCTGCCTGGCCTCTTGGCATTTCAACCAGGCTATGTTCCAGACCCGCATCCCCCTGGAGCCCCGCAGGGCACTGGCCTGGGCCTTTACCTCCTGAAATCTGTCTGGGCTGAACTGGAGGAACCTGTCTTGGAAATTCTGGAGGATGGAGTTGTCATTGTCTGACACTGAAGCACTGCTGGTGGATGGACCATGTGCTGCATTGGTATCAGACGAGCACAGGGATGCAGGGCTTGGCCCGGACTCTTGTTTTTGTTGTTGAGGGTTTGTTTGATTGGGAGGTGTTGCAGTTTCGTCTTGGTCTGGCATTGTGTGGATTCTGGGCTGACTCTGGTTCAGGTACTCGATACATTCACTGGCCAGAGCTGTAGCCTGTTTGGAGATTAGGAGAGATTTTTTTTTTCAATTATACAGAACTAAAATGCATCTTTTTTTAAATTTAATACTGATCTTACGGGTTATTGTTTAGCTCAGTTGCATACTGATCTTACACCAACCTGCTCACAAAAATCACACACGTTGACCATGATCTGCAGCTCCCTGCCACACGCCTCTGCTCTGCAAAGAAAATCCTCCAGGCCTGACTTGAAGGTGCAGACTCGAGTCCTGAACGCCTCTGTCTCTGGGTAGGAGATCCCACTCTGCTGGAGTCGCTCTGCCTCTGACACTAACGTCATGGCATGGTGCCTTCGGTCCTGGACGGAGGGAGAGAAAAAGATTTAGACAGGTGGACAGACAGAGAAACACAAACACACAGACACAGAATGACAGCTGCAAGAAAAATGTAGACTCACATTAGCTTCAATAAGGAAACCGGTAAAGCTATTGAGGATCTGCTCCATTCTTTCCCCAGAGTCCTCGACTGATTCAGCCTCCTGCATGTGGCGCTCTCCCTCTACATTAAACCACTGTTGCATCTGCGGGGACAGGGGATATAAAATATTTTTAAAAAAGTTTTGCTCACTTTTAATTATGTGTTTATCTCTTTTTGATGATTTGTATGTTTTAAAACAGTCAGTGACAAATATAAGACCAAAATGGTTTCATGAACTGACTGACTGACTTACTAGCTGACTGTAGTGTCCATTATCAAGCCTAATGTATTTTAAGTAAGTTGCAATCATCTGAACAGATCTGATGGCCAGTTATTATAATGCACCTGCAGGAAGTGTCCCTGCATCTCTCTGAGTTGCAGCAGATACTCCAGATGTTCCAGTGACATGTTGGACCTCTGCACAAGGACATGAGCCTTCTCCTCCACATGGTTGTACAGGCCGGTCAGTGAGTCCACTGCATCACTGCATGTAGAAAAAAAACCCAGATCATAGGCATAAGAAACAGATAAAAGTATTTACTGCAGTTCTGGTAGAATATCAGGACACAATGCCCATAAACCAACTGGGAAAAACATTTAACTGCTTCCACTTTTGCTCTCTGCTTCATTTGCCACTGCTGCATTCAATAATGAGCCTAAAAGTATGCAGCAGCTGCACAAATGAATCAATCTTACCAGTATTTTTGGTGTGGTGGTTAGCAGAAATTTGTTTAGTCTGGTGGTTTATTTTCACATATAGCATGTGAGAGCAGCAGGTTTTGTATTTACCTGAGGTCCTCACAGTGGGGGTATTTAAGGTCGCTCTCCTTCCTGAGCCTTGCAAGAATGGCCCCGCCCTCCCTCTGCAGGCTAACCAATCGGCTGTCCTCCAGTACATCCCTCATCAGAGTCCTCTGGTCCGTCATGCACTGCTGCACAGTCTGTTTGACAAAAAGACATTTTAAGATGTTTTTTTGTGAAGATTATCCTTATAATATGTATTATCAGTAAAGACAGTTACATAACTCTGTATATAAATCTGTCTTTCAAGGCCCAGATAACAACATGAGAAAGCAGTCAAGGGACAGCATTAAGGTACCTGTACAGTGTCCGTCCTCTGGGGCTCCTCTAACTTACTGATGGCTCTCAGAAGGAGGCTGGATGCTTCATGGAGATCAGACACAAAGGGGAAGAGTTTCTAGGGAATGAAAGATGTTGACATGAATAAACCATTAATAGTGAAGAAACAAGTAGCACTAACTGTATAGAGAGCTATAGTGTCTGTGTATAGTGTCTCACCTGGTGCAGCTCCATCCAGTCACAGTGGCTGTGACAGAGGTTGCCCTCCAGACGAGAGCTCAGCTGACTGACCTCCACCAGCTTCAACAAGGCTTTCATCGATGTCACCACTTCAGTCTGCTTTAAGGTAACATGTTAAAAGTTATAAAAAATTATATCTTTTAATTTAGTTTTTAACTTTTTAACTTGGACTTTAAAACCTCTTTGAGGTTGTTAACTTTGAAACCTCACTTCTCAGTTAATATTCTGTTTATTTAACTACTGACTGATGGGAAATGCAACTGAAGCTCTGTTGTGACTGTTACAGTCAGATGATATTGAGATATTTCAAGAAGTGAAAACTTTGACCTACTACTGGCACTAGATGTAAAGTTTTGTGGGTATCCATCCATAATTTGTTAATTCTTATTTCACTCAAGATTCATCTTCTGGGGACTGTGAATGTCAAATCATCATGGTAATCCATCAAATATCCTCAAAATAGTTTAATCTGGACCAAAGTGATAAACCAACCAACCAACCACTATTCCTCAAGCCACACTGCTATCATAGCTAAACACAAAGAGTTAAATGTAGCTTCCATTAATTTACATTCATAGGAAACCAAACATAAGTGTTTCTCCATATGTAGCGAGTTATAATAAAGATTTGTAAAGGGTGAAAAAGCTGACCTGGATGCCGGGACATTTCTCTGGCCGTAGGCTGCTCTCCTTGTCCACCAGCAGCACAAAACTGTTTACTGCCTGGGGAATCTGCTCCTGCAACAGTTAAACGCTGTGTAAATTCTACTAAATTCCACTGATGCATGTTTGACTTTGAGTCACACTCTTTTATCGATCATTACAAATAAATTAGAATACATTTCAAGTCAAAATCATAGGGGCATCATTAGACATGCAAGAAAACTTTTTAGAATTTTTAAGTCATTTGATTAATAAAAAAACATCTTGTATATTACACAATAGAAACGTATATTAATGTCCTTTTGTCTGGATATGCTGTTTATGCTCCAGAGCTGATCCATTTTTTAGCATTGACATTTCACTCAGAGTTTATCATCTGTAAACAACAAAGCTGCACAGCACTCCAGCCATGAATAAACACCCAAACAACAGTTAAGTCAGATCTGCTGTAGTCAGCTGTAATGCAGAAGTTTCTGTGCTTCTTACTTGAAATGTCATCAAGGCCTTGTAGAGCTGCGGTTGAGGAATTGCTTTCTTTGCATCGAAAATGATCGTCATCCCAGCTTCTCTGATTTCTCTCCTGAGTACAGAGATAAAAAGGAAAGTTAATACACAACAGTGTGCACAATAAAACAGATATGGCTACAAAAGATGCTAAAAAAATACCTCGAAGCAGTCAGTGATTTAATGGCATATGGATGTTACATACCTGGTGATAGAGTGGAAGTAGAGCAGCATCTTGAAGAGCTCCTGGCTTGTTACAGCTGAACTCCATCCCTGGTGGTCTCCATAGAGCTCAACTATTGCTCTGCCTGTCCTGTCTCTACCTCCTGAAGCGAAGATCAAACTATTAAGCACAATTTTACAATAAAAGTATAATCTATAAGCTAAAAGAAAGCACAAACAACAAAAGGTAAAGATAAACAATTAAAAACCAATCAGTCTATTATCAATCTAACAACTGATATACTCTAAACACTAAAGAGTGATACCATGTACACAGATATCTTTTATGTATTCTAATTTTATACTACAGTATATGTTGTTCTTTTATGTACTGTAGAAAACCTTTTGCACAACAATATACATTGATTATTAAGATTATTGTGATGTTATTTATTGTGTTTCAAACAAACTTACCTGTGAGAGCTGCTACTCCTAAATAAAGAGGATGGGCTCTGGGGTCTGGAGATCCCAGGGGAAGGTGGTCAGGTCTGGGACGAGCAGAGGCAGGCTGGGAGATTCTTTGCGTCTCTACTGCAGGAGGTGGATTTGTCTGTGGCGGGTTCTCCGTCTGATGGCAAGTTCTACTTGTTATCGATGTACTGCCAGGCTGAGCACCATCTGGAGAAAATGGATAGAATTTGTTGTGGGGAAGCTGATGAAGAGTGGTTTTAATTTGCTACTATATGATAAAGAACCAAATAAAAACTCCACACTAAATAAAATTTGAGTAGAACATGCAAAAAGAACAACAACACTCTGTACCTGGAATCTTCCTCCTGTTGATCTTGGGTGAAACCAGTCGAAAGGCTGTACTGTTTTTACATTTGACCACGTGCAGCTGGGGAATCTCTGCACAAGAGACAGTATTTTCTCTTCTTCTAACGTTTTGACCTTCAACAATGACCAGCTCACATTTCTCTGAGGTGTCAACCACAGCTGTGGAGAGGGACGAGCATCTTCCATCCAACATGGATTCCCGTCTGTTCTGTGGCACTGAAACAGACTTTGAAAAGTTTGCGCTCACTCCCATGGAATTGGTTCTGCTTTGTGTCCTTTCACGAGGCTTGGGGATTATGTTCATCGCTGAAATTTCACTGGAAGTAAATGGTAATCCATGGTGTTTGGCAGAGATCACATCTGACTGTTTAGGATCTTTTAAGCCTGACAAAGCTCTATTAGTGTTTATCCTCATCCCTGCTGCTAAATTTGTCCCGTTCACGTTGGGTAAATTGCCATAAGTTTTGGCAGACTGTGCATCCCTTGGTTCCCTAAATGGCAGACTGGTCCTTTCAGTTGTCTGTTCTGGTAGCTGACCAAATTTTAAAACATTGGTTCCCTTGTAATCCATGCAGGGGGCATTGTGTGTAATTCCTGGTTTCCAATATGGAACAGTGTTCTTCTCTCCTGACTCCTTACAGATGGCTCCACTGACAGAGGAAGGAGAGTGGTGTTGCATCCCAGGATCAAACCACATTCCTTGAACATTACACCATGGGTCCTCTGTTTCAGTCTCTGGTCTGTCATCACACTGTGAGAAATCCCCATCCTCCTCCACCACTGCTAACATATTCCCCCTCTCCGTCTCCTGTCCAAAGGTGACAGGGTTTTGTATAGCAGCCTGGTAGGAGTCCCTGTATCGACACCGCAGCTCCTGAGCTCTGGAAACCTTCCCACCTTGTTTTCTCCTCATGCATGGGGTACAGGGTTTCTCTGAGAACCGGACAGTGAGGACACACTGAGAAGAATCAAGGTAGTCAGGGTGAGGGTGATGGGACTGGGAATGGTGGAGAGCAGTTGGAGGCCCTGTTTCTGCTGACATGTTGGGCCTTAATGGTACAGAAGCCTCGGATCTAGAATGACTTTGCATTTGTGGTTTTGTAGGTAATGACACATGTGCTTGTGACTGTGCTTGAGGTGATATCTGTGTGTTTGGCTGTCTTTGTGTGTGCCTGTATGACTCTGTCTGTGTATGTGGCTGCATTTGTGCTGGTCTCTGCAGATATCTTTGGATTTGTGGTTCCATTTGTGTGTGTGGTTGCATTTGCATTTCTAATTTCTGTTGTTCCTCAGTTACTGACTGAGCTTTACCAAAAAGCATGGTTGCCTGCAGGACATCAATATATTCCCCTTCTGCAACAACGTGGTCTGCTGGTCCACCCCTGCTTATATCTTTAATTTTTGTATCTTTATGTTTGTCTTGTCCTAAATTTTCAGAAATACCTACACCCTTATCTTCACCTTTACACAGATTTATACCTGCAGCAGTGCATGTACCTGAAACAGTGCTTGTCTTTGTAGTTGTATCTGTCCCAGGAAAGGAGTTGTCCCATGTATTAGGGGCCACCCAGCCAACAGGCTTAGGCTCAGTTTCAGTCTCTTTCACTTTGACTATCCTAGAAGAAGAAGCAGCCCGAGTATCCACCAAGCAGAGTGACACAGCAATGCCGTGTTTTGCTGGACATATTCTGGTCTCCACAGAGAAGGCAGAGGGATGTGAAGGTGATGTTAAAATTGAATTTTTAATGGTAGCAGGATACTGTTTTGGTGCAGATTCTTTAGAGGAAGAAAGAGGAAATGAACGATTTGATGAAGAGTTCTCAGGAAAATGAGGAAGAGGTGGAGGATGAGGAAGTGGAGATGGTAATGGAGGATATGAAGGAGGAGCAGAGGCCATGCTACTCCTGGCACGCGTTGGGAAGTCCACAAAATCAGGCACAGCCACCCGTTCCCATGGTAACCTCACAACACCCTGCTCAGTGGCCAGCAGGCATTGGCTGAGAGGCGTTCCATGGCGGCCCTGGTTGAGCTCCTCTAACCAGTCACAGGTGAATATGCACGGATAGGAAATTTCAGGGATTGGGGTCTCCTCGACTACCTCCACTCTCAGCTCCTCTTCATCTAGTAGGCTGCAGACCACGATGCGAGCTGATTGGTCGCAGAATGGTGCCACCTGGAGGTAAAAGTCACCCGGTTGAAGTAGCAGAGGGTTGATAGGAGCGAGGTGGATGACGACTTGGTCACGCAAACACAGAGGCCAGCCCTCGCACAGGAAAAGTACATTAGAGTACTGTGCCTAAAAGAGGACAAGGACAGAGCAGGGTTTCAGAAGACCATCAATATTTTTATCATGATATTAATTCTAGCAAAAAGATCTTAGGGCAGCTTTGTTCCATATTATTAAATGTGAAATGTGAAATTAAATGTGTTTGTCTCTGTAGACTTACACATGCAGCCTGCTGCACAGTGTCTAAAATGTGCTTGGCTGGGACCAAAAAGTCCAGCAGGCACCGCAGGGCATCTCCCTGATAACGGCTATCAATTATTTGGAAGAGCTGGCTGAGAAGAGTGGGGGCGGTGGCCTCAAAGGGCGGGTACAGCACCGACAGCAGGTTCTGGATCGAGCCCTCCAAAGAGTTGAGGTTCTGAAAAAACAGAAGAGAGAGAAAGCAGAGGAGTAAGAAAAGCTCTTCAATACATCAGTTACAAGGTAGGCAGGCCATGCCCTGTGGGTATAATATAGGCAGGCACTACTTGGACAACTTGTCATTTAATCCAATTCAATATAGTCAATAACTTTCTTAAAATTCACACCATGATTCAATTTGATTCAAAACAAAAAAACTATTTGCTCTTAAAGTGAAATATATTTTCTGAATCAATTTCAATTTATTTATTATTAACTATTTGATTACTATAAAGAAAGTAGTTAATATTTATATCGCAATTTCCAGAAGTACAAGGAGAAGTTTGTCTAAAATCTTCAAATGTTTACTTTACAGTGATATGATTCAGAGGAAAGCTTGATAATTGCTTGATAATTATTAAAAACTGTTGACTGCAAATGGAAACTCTTTTGAAATTGTCATTTCCCCCTGTACTGCACAGTACACAGTGGGAAACCTGGAGTCAGTAACACTCATCTCACAGTAAATTACACAGGCCTCGTCCTCAACCTCATGACCTGCTAAGAGAATAGCTACACAAACACTCTACGGTCATCATTAAAACATACAGTCAGCCAGCCTGACAGCAAACACACAAGTAAACACAGTGTGTGATGGCTGCTCTCAAGGCAAGCTAGCCTCCTGGTTTATGGTTTCACATTCCCTTTGACCTGAACTCATGGCCCGCTACCCACTTTTAGGTCCTGCTTTATTTAGCCCGGAAAAGGCCATGGCAGCAGACCTCTGGGGTTATTGTATATACATGCATGGCTGAGGCTCTGTGGGGAGATATATGGCATCATATGGGTGATGTGTGAATGTTGCTGCCTTTTTTATTCCCTTCAGGTATGTGTTCAGTGTCATTTACTGTATGAGACTACATTGTTCCAGGCTGTGCAGGAGCACAATAAAAATTAATCATTTTGGTTAAAGGTTTGACATTTTGGAAACAACATTTATTCATTTTCTTGTATGACAAAATTGATATAAGTCTCATATCTGTTCCTTAAAATCATTCCCAGCTGTTGGGAAGACAAAAGACAAAAGACACACATGGATGTACGATGATGCAAACAGAGAAACATGTATTAGGGCGTGATGAATTATGTCTGTCTAACACTGGCTCACTGCCTCTTCGGCTCTGCTCTCTGTGCTGCATCTCAATCTCTGCACTTTTGAAAAGGAAAAATATAGCAGTCTTGATCTTCAAATGGCCTTGACACTGGTGGGATCTTACTGTATAACTAGTGGACTTGTACCTATGTGTTTCTTATACGTCTGCTTCTGGCTGTTCACATGTTTTTTTCTCATAATCATCATCCACCCTCTTTGTCCTATCCCCTGACATGATGATCTAAAAACGCCTGAAGCTCAGCCCCCACAGCTCCAGAAACAACACTGTGACTCAGAGCTTTCTGGTCAGCCCTGCCTCACCCCACTGGGACAAAGAGATGATCATCGTGGTAACAGGAAGGAGAAGGAGAAAGAGGAGGAGGATAGTTGCGGAAGTTATGGGGGGTGGCTGTCAAATGGTGGCTGTCAGGAGGATGGTGGCAGGGACAGAAGCACGATTTGTACTGTAAGCAAATTCAGTTCACAGCTCATAAAATTTTAATGAAATTTTTTCCTATCCTGAAGACAATGAGCACCTGCTTCATCAGCTCTTAAATACGTGAGTGTCTTTTCTCAGTTGTCAGAGGGGAAGATTCTTGGCAGCTTGAAAACTGCAGAAACTTAAATGACCATGACCTTAAGAAGAAAAATAAATAGTGATGGTGGGTTGGGTCTGCTGGCAACAGTGACAAATGAATAAACATGCAGCGTGCTTACAAAATGAGAGTGAAACCTAAGTTGGAATGTATTAACACTGCTGGTAATATAAGTCAAGACACATCCCCACTTACTAAATGTCTGTATGTCTGTTTACAAGAACACATGTAAAGGCTGACATGCTATCTTTGAGCAAAATGCTTCGTTTTGTCTTTTTTGTGTGTTTATTTGTGTGTCTCACATTGTATACAATAGGTCTGTATGGATCTGTCCACCGAGGCCAACATACTATTGCTGCAGATTCACACGGTACTATATAAACACCCAGATCTAACTCTCTCTCACTTAACCACTGAAAGAAATGGCAACGCTCACATTACTGTGGATAAGATGTCCCAGTGTGGGAACCGAGGACAGTTTGAATATCTCTGTCTAGTGTCATTATGAAACAGAAATAGTCTTTGCACATTCCTGATGTCAAGCAGGTTCCTGCCTGGACAAGAACAAAATATTTAACAGTAAAAAAAGGGAAGCATGCATGGTGATTTAATACATTCATGGGGGGCATTTATTCCCTAATATATGACTGTGACATTATTTAGAATATTTTTGCCCTTTTCATTTGATAGTATCTGGTAGAGAGTGACAGGAAATATGGGGAGAGGGGAAGGCGATGACACGCAGCAAAGGTCTCCAGCTTGATTTGAACAGAGGATGTTGGAATGATGACCATCTTATGCATCGTAGACCTCGAAACTAGGCCGCCAAGATCTCCAACTGTGACATTAGATGGCGACTATATTTGAACAAATAGTTTCCAAAATCATTCATTTAACATCTACTGTATATTGTGTTTTTAAGAGAGAAACCTCCAAATATGTCGGCTTTCGTCTGTTTATTTAACAGCAAATAAATTTTGTCTTGACTTCTTATTTTTATTACTACTGTACCTCCCTTCAGTTTGAGTCCAATGACATATCCTCACAAATATTCATGCCTGAGAAATATGTAAAGCACAATAAGCACAACTGATGTGATTTGGCCAAACTTCAAAGTGTCTACAGACACTGATACTGCCTCTAAAGAAGCATGAAAAGAATCCATTTCCTGTGTTTACGTCTGCGGTTTTTCATCTTTAAAAACAAAAACAAGAGAAAAAAACACAGAATAAACTACTTAAAATGATTTTCCTGCTGCCCACACAAAGAGGAGCTGAGGGACAGATGGATGGATTTATGTACATGAAGGGGATCTTTTGATCACATTTTATTTATTACAACTTCTGTTAGTGAACTTCAGGAACTTTGAACAATGTCTTGTCTTTAGGTTGAAATGACAATATCTCATATTCAAATGGATTTTAGAAGGCTGGACAAACAGCTGTGTGCGTGTAATCCCCCAACTAAACACGGAAGCGCTCTGAGGCAATGTCAATCGATAGGTGTGCCCTGTGTCTCAGTCTTGGTGACTGTTTCACTTTAGATGGATGTAAAAGAGATATATCGTAACAGTAAACATAAAGCATTTATGGCAACATTTCATTCACACTTAAAATTTATGTTCCTGTTTCTTTTGAACGTGAAGACTAATTAGTGGACATGTATCATTTTTATCACCTTCAGGAGCCTTAAGCATTATGACTCAGTGACAAGAAATTAATTAATTACAACTTAGAGGTGCCAACATTGGAATATTTTTCATTCTGTAGCACCGAACACATGATTTAAATCCTGTTAGGCCAACTCTCTCTAACTTTTCCATGAGTTTCCAATGTCCAGAGGCATATTTATAAATGCCTTCACATTGAAGATTCACCTGCTGTGCCTCATTAGAAGTATGAAAATGACTTAATGTGACTTTTAACCACCTGGAAGGTTCATAAATATTTTTTTAGCTGCTGAGTCAGTGCAGGGTCAATGTCGGGAAGATGGAGGATGCATTTTGGCTAAACGAAATGCATCCGCTAAATTCCTACTGACTGCAGGGGCGCGGTTATGCGTCTGACCTCCGACCTTCCTGTGGGGGAGGGAACGGAAAAAGATTTACATGAAGTTTCCAGACTAAAACTTTTGCCCAGCATGTTTTCCCACCTTACTGTTCTTAGTCTCAGAAATCTCATTGTTAATTCATGAAAGTGAACTCTGACTCAAAATGAGATACAGAACTATTTTAGTCATCTAGAGATGGCTTCTCTGCAAACCACAGCTAAACATGTTTGCACTGAAGCTGAGCTGACTATTTTACAAATACTACTTCCAACCAGCTTATTAAGTGTTATGTTGTACACATACCCACTGCAAAAAAAACCAAAACAAATAAGAAATAAATGGGTTTGCCATTTGTAGTGTTAGAAAACAATTACAAAACTCTGTTCAAAGCAAATGTACCATCTAATCTATTACATTATATATAAAGACATAACTACAGAGAAAGTATTTTCAACTTATTGTGTAAAAGTTTTTTCATAATTAAGAAAAATTCCCAACAAAACTATATGAAAACTAAAAATTTGCACTTTTTTGTCAATTAGAAGTGTTCCCTGGTGGTGTATTACACTGTTTCAAATCTCTCTTGTAGTGTTCCCTGGTGGTGTATTACACTGTTTCAAATCTCTCTTGTTTTGTGGGATTTTCACACTCCATGTAAAACATCAAAAACAACAAAATCATACATTGTCTCCTTTTGAGTAGGAAGGACTCCCCCTCTCACATCTGCGTCACGGCACAGTGATGACCTACTGGGCCATTCACTGACAACCAACCATGACCAGGCAACACAGATAGCAATGGGCAATCTTAACTATTTTGTAATTTGGAGGAAAATTCAATTGTGCAGTAAATGGATTAGTGCTGACGCAGAAGTTGTGCAGTGACAAACCACAGAACAATCAATGGAGCACAGAAGTGCCTCACACCAGACGTGGCATCCTTGTTGAAACAGATAGCTGCCTATAAAAGTTGAGATTCTTTAATGGGGAAGTCCAACATTTATTTTCTTAAAGTTGGGAACCACATCCACAAATAAGGAAATCAAACTTCAAGCATCATTTTTAAGTAACTAACTCGCAGAGACACTATTTTTTACTCTGTTTGGGTTTATATATAAGTATTTTAATTACATTACAAATAAGCATAAATCTGATTACATTAGAGGATCATATCCTTGAACAATTTTATTCTGATGTATATTGGAACAATTTCATTGGATGTTTACCGCTGGTTTATTGGCTCCCTAGATTGGTGCTGCCTTATACAACAGTCCAAACATATTCTGAATTAAATGCACCCAAGGTTGCCCAAAACCACCACACTCTGAGTATTTGTGATGTAAATAATTTACTATTCCATGCTATTTATAGCTTGGAAAAGAGATTGCTCAGAAAAGAGGTACCATGTTCCATCTTTTGTCAAGAGGAGGGGGGGAGTAAATGGACATACCTAATAGATTCAGGATTGTAGCTTTTAGCCTAAGAGCTGCACCCTTAGACTAAAAGGTACAAAGAATCTTGCAAAAGTTTGTACTTTCTCTTTATCGGTTTCTTTTTCTGAGTGCAACAACTTGTGGATCTTTACCTCAACAAACCTGGTGACACCAGAGCAGAAGCGCAAACCAAATTACACTGAGGTCGGACATAAACACAGGCTGAGTAGAGCTACTGTACATGACCACTGAGGCACCAAGATGGCCAGACGGTATATTTAGTAGCTTCACAGGGATCAGCAAATCGGAGCTTGCGGAGGGCAAACACTAATCATGACGGCCTTGATCAGCAGGACGGTTTGAAGGTGGCTGTAAAGTAGCAGTCAGGAGGCAGAAAGGCCTGTGTTTAAGTCGTTAAAAACACGCCAGGGAATTATGAATGCACCGAGACTTTAAGCACGTCTTTAAACTCATCATGAGTGAGCTGACGTGTCTGTGCTCTGTGTGTGCGAGGTGTGTTATTATATCAAAGTGTGGCTTAGCTTTCACTGACACACTCATCTCATCTGTAATTAGCTCACAGCTGTGCTTAATGTAACTCACACTGGCAGATTTCATAACAAACAACCAGAAATGATCACTTAGATACAGGAAAAACAGGTGAAAACACAGATGAACCACGCTCAGTCGGGCTACAGACTCAACATCAAACTATATGACATCAAATATTTGAAATTCATGAATTTCATGTTGAAGCTTTAACAATTGCAGTGAGGTGCCGGATCTCTAAACTAGACAGGGAAATGATGAGAGAGTAAAAATGAACGCTTTGCAGTTGTCCACAGCCATCAGAGTTCAACGCTTTGAATAGCTGCTTCAGAGCCACATCAGCTCAGTCCACACGTCAACTCAAAGTTACTGTCTTAACAGTTCTTTGTATCATTGGACATGTTGCTATGAACTTGGAAAGCAGAAATTTCCTAGCCCAAAGAGCGTAAAACCAGCAGGCACCAGGTAAAGGCGAGGTGATGATTTGTAGTTTTGCAAACAGAGCTGTTGAGCTGACTGTTGTGTATTTCCATTGAATCACCAGGACGGGACAAGACGTCTTTCTGCTGAGAGAAGAAGGATGCTCTGTGTAACCTGGTCAACACAGGAACAAATACCCAAACATTGAGGTCACTCCCAAAACAGGAATAGTTGGGTTAATGGGCTTTGGCTTCAACGACATGGCAAATATGCAGAAAACAGGGCGGGAAAAATCACACACACACACACACACACACACACACACACACATACAGTGCCCTGCCAAATCAAACCTACAGGAGAGCTGGGCGGGCATTTTAAAATGCAGCTCGCTACTTAACATCCTCCCAGTCACTGAGTGCCAAACAAAATACAAAATCTACCTTATATACAACAGAGCACACCCTCTCTCCAACCGTAGGTAGGTAACAACACATACAAAATACATACATTCAAACATGTTCTCATCGGGATATACAGTCAGGCCAACAGGCAAAAGTAATACAAGAAAGTTTTGAACTTTCTAAGATAAAATCCATACATCAGACAGCACTGATGCTGTAGGATGGTTTCTTCACACCAGATCTGTTTTAGCTCCTGCATGACTCACATGCCAGTAAATGGGGATCCAGGAAGGAGGCAGATACAGTGGCTGGTTTGTGAAATCTGCCTTAATGCTCTGTAACCTGAGATCACCTTGAGTCAAAACACTCCAGCAGCCAGTGTAAGCTATGGGAGCCATGCTGTACGATGTACTCAGTCAGAGTACATGCATGTTTTAACATAAAGGCTTCTTGTCAGGATGTAATAAATAAATAAATGACCTGGCCTGGTAGTACTACAGTACGTTAAAAAGAGTGCCCTGTCTTACATGAAATTCTACACAAAGTAATCATTAAAGATTATAAAGGTGTGTATAATAAGACATTTAGGGTTAGTTGTGGTTTTTAATCCATTGATTAACCATTTATTCTATAAATTATATTTTCTTAAAGAGTAAGGTGACATCTTCCAATTGTTTTGTCCAAGCAACAGTTCAAAACTTTAGGATATTGAACGTAGAAAAGCTATAAAACAGAGACAAATTGCTTGATAAACAACATCAAAATTGTTGTCAATTCTATTGATCGTTTGATCCATTAATCCGAGTCACTTCTAAAGTAGGAGTAACATAAAGCACCTCACCCTGTGCTGTCTTCTCACAGACACGGCGTATGACAGGAAAATGATGGATTATGAGTTGAATGCCAAGAAGCTGAAACTCCACAGGACATCCAACGCCTTTAGACAGCTTGATATAATACTGTCGTAGAAGTACAAGCTTTGCCAAAACTTTATATTAGCAAAATATATCAATACCGAGTGACTCTTGGTAGGTCTACAGGATAAGAAATCTACTGTTAGTATTAGAGTCAGAGTGGAGAAAACATTTCATTTAGGATTCAATCAATTCTGCGTTGTTGCTAACTTTGTAACTTTGAGGTCAGTTAAAAGTTAAAGTTAATTCATGGATGACAGTTATAGAAATATCTTCTAAACAAAGAAAGAACAGGATGGAAGTAAAAGCATCTCACAGCAAACAGATTGTCATATTACCATCTTTCTTTCTGCAAGCTGTCAGCCCCATTCATCACAACAGCAGCGCTTTCTGAAATAATCCAAACCGAGTGATAATAATCTACAGAGCTGCTGCTCTTGCTCGTTGGCTGATGGACCAAAATGAAATCCATTCTGCCCAGACACTCGTTCACAGCTGAGTGAGTGAGGACAACCTTAAGCCAGCTGGATGAGCATTTGCAAAGTCCTCAGCTGAGCCGCACTTAGTCTTTGATTTGTCTTATTTCCTCTCTCGGTCTCTGCTTTCTCTGCCTCTCTGTGTTTGCTCTCTCGCAGCACCTCGAGTGTGCCGGCTGCTATGTTTGTCAGAGAAGGGCAGTGTGACCAAACATGAGGAGAGGTGAGAGAGTGAGAGAGAGGGGGAGAGAGAGAGAGAGAGAGAGAGAGAGAGAGAGAGAGAGAGAAGCCTCACAGTAAATCAGAGTGCAAATTCATAGGTTTTTCTCTGTGGCATCTTATTACACTTCGTGATCCATAATACCAATAAGCCACTGCCAGTCAACGCAAAATGATACACCGATTCAGAGCCTTACTTACTTACTTACTTACTCACACTGCGGGGAAATAAAACTAGTCAAACTGTCACATGATGAATATTCACCAGAAGACAAAAAGCTGGTAAAGATAAAGCATTTCATTTTAGGCTAAGAGTTTAGGTGAGGCATCGAAGGCTTATGGTTAAGATTAGGTTAAGGCTCCAGGGAATTCATGTAAGTCGATATAATGTCCTGTGACAAACGTGACAAACACAAGTTTGCATGTGTGTCACACTGAAGGTAGAGGAGACAACTGATGCTCTTTTCACTAGACTTAAAACTGCACTCATAACAAGATATATTTGTGATGCCAAATAAATCTATTTTTCGTTTTTTCCTATTTTTTTAGTTGATTTGAAAATAAAAACTGAAAAATACCTGTATGAACTAGTCAATAATTGTATGCTGTTAATAGAAAGCAAACCATGTACCAAGGCTGACAATAAATACAATGAACAATGAGTCCTGTCAATAAGAAAAAAATATATGTTATGTTATCATATTGCTATCATCATTTTACATATGCTTCATGTGCTAAACTCTAATTTAATAACTACTACAAGATATTGATTAGTGGCATCTATTAGAGGTTTAGGATTAAAGAGAGATCAAAGCTACAATGGCAATTCTAAAGAATTGTGCAAATAGTAAAAAAAAATTAAATAAAGTATAAAATTCAATTACGTATTATTATTTATATCTGTCAGGGAGATCTGATATTCATCCTGAGTAAAGTTATAAGATATATTTGGTGGTGAAAGTTGAAACTAGAGAAGAGGCAGAAAAGAACATGACTCAAGGAGGAGAGGTGAAGACGTGAGAGGGGAAGAAGAAGTGTTGAGCCAGAAGAGGCGATGCTATTGATAAAACACCATCCCGACGAAAGCTGTTGTGAAACAGTAGCAAGAATATCTTGACTTTGTACGTTTGACCTGGTCGTGTCAAAGTGGTGACGGAGAGACACAGACTGACAGTGAGGTATTTTTTTCTCTGATCCAGACAGAAACCACACAGCACATTCCTCCAGAGCTTTTTCACCACTCGGCTCAAATCATAAACCTCCATGAGTGTGACGGTCGCAGGTTTTTAGAGAAGGGTCAATCTGCAGTCTGGCAGACTACAGGACAAACTCACTTTACTACATGACCCGCCCCCTGGGATAACTTCCTGGATTAACATACTTTAACCCAAAGCGTGACATTTCACCTCAACCTAACAAAGTACTTTTTGTGTGACTGGGGTGTGTCATGTACTGTCACATACTAAAAAAATCATGTGCTTGGCCAGGATTTTAAACACCTCGTGAGTTTAGTTGCAGTATTCACTCCTTTTAGTTCCCAAGGAAATATTTGTTTTTTAGCTGCTAAATGCTCGACCAACTATATTCTCCAGCTAGTTGCCAACTTTGTTATGCTGTCTGGTGGTGAACAGGTAATGTTCAGTGGGCTGCTGGGAAAAAAGTACTTAAACAAACTGAAACAAAGTTAAATGTGAAACACATATTGGTTTGGTCTTGGCCAAATGGCTGCAACTGACAAAAAATGCACATTAATCTCTACATTATGAAGAAATTGTTTCTTTTATACAATGAAAATATTGAAAAGCTGCAAGTTCCCAGAGCCCAAGGGGCTGTCTTCACTTTGCCTGTTTCTCTGACCAAGAACACAAAACAAGATATTCAGTTTACAGTTACAACTGAGCAATACTACAAATCCTCACATTCATTTAAAATGCTGACATCAGATTATGTTTGGCATTTTCACTTTTACTTAATATTTGATCAGCTGACTAATTGATTAATTGACTTGAATTGTTCCAGTGCTAATGGATACTTAACATTTGCACCATATTTAAATGACAATCTGCCCTAATTATTTGCATGCAGTGAGTGATTTGATGCACCAATAAGAATAATATATGTGTCAGAGAGTAGCGTGCCCTCTGCATTGACTTCTGCAGTTGAGATTGAGCCCTAAGGACAAACGTGTGTTGATGTTGTTGTTGTCATTGTCTTATACTGGAGCTATCATTGTTGTCCTCCATTGTTTTCCCCTCTCTCTCTCTCTCTCTCTCTGGTCCTCCTTTAGGCTCTGTTAATGCAGTATGGGTGACAAAGCAAATGTGCAAAATGGGACAGAGAAAGAGAGAGAGAGAGAATGGGAGGAAAACGTGTGTGTGTGTGTGTGACAGCATGTCTGTGGTATTATGTTTGAGAAGAGTGAGCGTGTCCTCGCCAGAGGAAAGAAGCTGTTGATTCAACTGGTCGCAGCCAAGGCCTTGTCACCCTTGTCCACATTGTCTGTCTCTGTTTGTCTGTCTCTCTCTCAAAATCCCTTTCTTACTCAGCCTCGTTATCTCCCCTCTGTCCATTTCACTCATACATATTATAAACAGGACATTTTACTTAATCCCAAATCTCTGTCTGTCATCTGTTGCTTCTTTGTCAGGTCGTCGTTGTGAATTACAATCTGTACAGAACTGGCTTTCGTGTTTAAAAATAAATATTTAACAAAAATAAATCCACAAATGTGTGTCCTTATAAACTGAAGATGACTTTACTGTGACACACACACCCCTACAGGGGTTTCAGACCAGGATCACTGCTGAAATAAAAATGAAATCACTGCTGTATGTTGCATTTTTATATCCATGTATCCATAATTCAGGGTTCCAAATTTTTTCATAGTTTTACATGCTAACTGCACAGTTTGCACCACCCAGTGGAAATTGGTGCAACAATTACAGTTAGATTTGTCAGTCATAATTTTGCAGGTTACTTAAATTATTTAATTTGTTTCAAACTAACTTCAAAAACAGGGAAAGGTTGGAAATGAGTCGCTTTGAATGTCACAACTTTCTGGCACTCACTGCACTGCAAAGCAAACCCTGTTGTTGCTTCTCTTAACATGGTCTGGACTAGAGCTAAACAATTTGTCGATTCATTTATTGAGAAATGTCATCAATTAAAAAGATAACTTTGTCATTTTGATCTTGTATATTTTTCAAGCATCCCCTGCTTTCAGCCTCCTGAGCATTTTCTGCTTTGCTTTGTCTTAGGTCACAGAAATTTAAATATATTTAGGCTGTTGTTTTTTCATAAGGGTTTATCAAGAACTGCAATGTCTTCATCTTGCATCTGGTCTGAGACATTTCTTACATTTAAAACCTAATCTTTGTCCCTTCATTTCCTGTCATCTCACCACCATTGTAGGAAATTGTAATGTCAATTGTAGACATTATAATTGTTCATTAATAATGAAAAAGACATGTTAGTTGCAGCCCTCGCCTGGACAAGCCACAGATGAATTGGTTTTGTTTTATTGTTTTTATTGCATGTTTTCATTAATTTGGCAGACTCACTTAAATAACATATGAACATATAGTCTAAACTTGGAAAATGTGACATGAGGTCATGCAGGTATTTGCAGGGAGCATTTGGTTTGTTTCTGACCCTGTCATCTTTCTATTTATCCTCACTGAGAATGTCTGTGCAACATGAACAGCAGACACATAAAAAGCGCCAATAAAACACGCCTGCTGCTCTGAATGTAACACTGGCTTTACTGTATTTGGAAGCAGCCCTGTCAATGTTAAACCGTGTCAAGGCGGATTTAAAAAGGTGTGTGTGTGCGTGTTCATGAGACGGTCTACTTTGTTACAATAGCCTTAATGGAACAGAGTGTTTAGAAGCTGCTAATCCCAGTCAGTGATGGAAACAAACTCACCTCGAGCCTTGGCCTTCTATTTTTGCCTCCAGCGTCCTCAACACTTCAAGCATGCATGGTCCCAAACTCTGGCTTCGGCAGCTAACACCTCATTACCATTCTGTAAAGCAGTTAACATAGCTGGGGATGCATTTCCTCCAGTAAGCAAGCAAGCGGAGGTCAGAGCAGGGATGCTCAGGAAGTTCATATAATTGACATGTTTATGATCAATTGGCTGCTTCACTGTTTCTTGAACTTTTTTATAGAGTCCTTGGGATGGAGTCCTAAACAAAACACACATATTTCAAGAACTTAAATCCCACACAAGCAGACAAATTTTAGAAAGCTACTGAATCAGATCGGATTTACATTTTTTTTTACAGTAGGCGATGAACCAGTAACTGTAGGTTGTAAATAAAGATGCAGACAGTTTTATTCTATTAAGAAAGTTTAATTAAACAACTTATCTGGCGGGGAACAGCTGCAACCTGAATTTGGCAAGCTGCAACTTATCTGGTTCGCGGTGTCTTGTTCATTTCTGCAGCAACAGATCTATTTTCTGCCCAGATTTAGGGTGTACAGTGTTCGACAAAGCTCTTGTTACTGTTCTCCTTGAAAGCATCATTAGATACAGGATTACTGTTTGGCATGGTGGCATATCTGTAAAGTCGACAGCTCAAATCAGTAACTTGGTGAAGGGCTTGTCAAACCATCTGGAGAAAAGAAAAGATTTCACAAGAATTTGGCTCCAATTTGATCTGATACTAGCCACAAGCTTTCATTCCTGACTGTTTATGAGTCTCTTCATCTGTAATTTAGTGGTCAGCGACAAAGAAAAGACTGGCGAACAACCCTATGGTTTCTCTGTTGCAGAAATGCACCTAGCTGTATCCAGATTGGTTTTCACCCAAAGCACCAACCAGCACAGCTGGTCCTTCCAAAGTCAATTTAGTGTGCAAATGCCTGCGGGTGCAGTACCAATAATAACCACTAGATGCTAGTTCCAAAGAAGATGACTGTCTGCAGGTCAAAGATCAAATCTCCTTCTAAAACTATAGTCTGTTTCCCTTTTTTATTTTTTTGTATCTTGGTTGCAATTTTAAAATAGTTGTTTATCATTGCCATATTTAAGGGTGTGTTTAGTGTGACTGACTGGGGTGTCTGAACATTTAAACACGTAGTGGTCATCACTCAGGCTCTTTTCTGTTGAAACATGAAAATTTCTAGCCCCAAACAAGTAAATCCAACTCCAGTTTGGTGGGAGTGTTAGTGAAGAAGCTATAGCATACATGTACTGACCCACATTGCAAAGGTGCAGACGCACATACTGTATGCAGGACGCACTGTAGCAGGAATGTCATAGACACACGCCTGTGTGACATACAAAACTCTTGAGTATTTCATTGCGTGCTAATATTGTACCACTCTGATGCTAAACCCAGAATGGCCACAACAGTGAGCTACAGCATAAAATTCAAACAGGCGGGGTCTTTTAACAGACTGACCCAGGAGATCTAGGCTGCGTGATTCAACACTTGCTTTACAGCGTCAGCTCTGGGTTGAGAGAGACAAATCGACCCAGTGGGGGAGTGAAGGAGAGATGTCTATTTTGGCCGTCCAACTAACTGTGTGACCCTTCACAGCCTCCTCTGGAGCTGACCCTGCCGGTCATAAATCACCATGAGCTGTTTGGGTCACTCAGAATGAGCTGTGAGGCTGACAGGATTTTTTCAAACATACTGTTGTCACAGAGTTGTGTGTGTGTGTGTGTGTGTGTGTGTGTGTGTGTGTGTGCATGCCTGTGCTTATCTGACTGAAATATGAAGCCCACAGTAGCCAGATGGACAAGCAAAACAGACAAAGTGACCGAAAGAAAACGAGGATGAGACCATACATTTTGCAAAACACTGAGTATACAAGTCAATACATTCCTTATCCTACTGATATTCATATAGCATGCAACTGTGTTTTAATGACTAATAAAAATACTAACTAACTACTGTATGTTCACTAAAAAAAGTTCTGGCCTTTGCCAGGCTGGTTCTTATGCCTCCATGTAATTTACATACAACCCTGGTCTTGAATGTCAACTCAAAGCGGGCCTGGAGCAAAAGTCATACATCAGCAACAAAGTGCATGTGTGGATGTACATTGTCCTGCGGTGTGTTTTCCTCTGGTTTATGTAAAGAACACCAAGACTCTAGAGCCATGCTAGCAACTCTGATGTTCAGTAGGTATAATGTTTATCATCTGCACCATCATCATTTGCTAATTAGCAGTATACTGTATAGACACAGTACAGCTGAGGCTAATAGGAGTGTCATAAGCTTTAAAGTATCTGCTCATAAAACAGATTTGGGGCAAATAAGAATTTTGATCTGATTACTTTTCGAGATGCAAAAGTCCTCCTGAGGTAGACACAAAAACTCATGATAATCCATCCAACAGTTCTTGAGACATTTCACTCAAAACCACAAATGTCAGAGGATCACCAACATCATTATTATATGGAAACCAAAAATATTAACCAGATCTTGTGTCAGTCTATCAAGTAAAAATTACGATATTTTAGGTCAAAACTTTGACCTGTTCATAAAGGTCTATATGATTCATCATCTGGGAACCATGAATGTCATGGAAGAATCCAAGTAGATGCTGACATATTAGGATGGACAAACCAACACACAGACATCATCATCCCTACAGCCATGCTGCTAGCGTAAGTTAGGGCTTTTCAGCAATATTGTAGGTTCACTGAGACAAGATACGAGGTCTGTGTTAATCTCGCTTTAACAATGAAAATCTGGCTTGACTTCACTAAACTAGATGGTGAAGTTGGGGTGACAGCAAACACTCCTTCTGTCTGGATCTCAGAAGGAGGCAACAGCTTCTGCTAAACATCCTGAAAGGAGAGTTGTTTTACACTAGAAATCATCTGCCACTCCCTCTTTTAGACACTGGGTTTGAGATTTAACTTCTCTGGGATTGCAGTAAATCGCACTCTTACTTAGTGGTAAACCTCATCTCTTTGATAAGATGTGTACTGGAAGACTTTTTGTAAAACTATTTTCCCGATGTTAGTTATTTTTTCTTTAGTATTGTTTTTAGTGTTTGTTTTTCTCTATATATACTGTAGGGGTGTGTAGGTTTGGACAGAAGTGATTTCGTAATCACCTCCAGTAAGGACCTGGCTTTGTTCTTGTTCTGTGTAAGAGTTTGGATCAAAACCATGATGAGCACTATAAATATTATCTACAATTAAAACATACACTCTGCTGTACATGAGGACCAGGTCCTGTTCTACTCTGTGGAGATCAAGCTGTCAATATTTAGATCTATAAGTGACTGTCACTGCTGGTGGTCTGCCCTGAAAAGTTGGGGCCACTTTCCCATGCTCCTCTCTGTCTAGACGAGAACACACACACACACACACACACACACACACAGGGCTATAATTTATCTTGGGGGAGCTGGTCAAAGATCAGAAATAGCATAAAAACCTCAAAATATAGGTTTTTAAACTTTTTCTCAGTTGTAAGTATTCCCAGTAAATGTTCTCTCACTGTGATCACTCAAGAGGAAATCCTCCCAAACTCTCAACTCACCAGAGATTTCTAGAGGTCATTTTAATGATTTTCGAGCCTCGGTGAAAAGTACTGTAAATTATCAATAAAAGCACATAAGAGTCATGTTTCCTGCATTTATATATAAATTATTTTACTTATTTTAAAGAATTAAACATATTAAAATGTGTTTGGGCTAATATAGAATGGGAAAACAAACATTTTGTAAATGTACAGGTACAGATTTTAAACGATAAAAGCCACACACATCCACGCACAGCTAAAACACAAGAGATAGGTGATGCTGACCCAACACAAATAGACGCAACCCTTTGAGGTAAAAGCAGGGTGGTAAGCACTGGATGGGAAGGAGGGTGCGGGGGGCAGCATCTAGAGGTCCGAGAACAGCATCTAGAGGCCAGCAAGTACACCTGCACTCAGAGTAGACAAACAAACCTCCCCGGCAGCTGGTTAAACAACACACACACACGCAAAAACCTCCAGTCACTTATTTATAACCTCGCCCACACAGCAGAGAAGAAGCCCCAGAGCAGAGAAGACGCAGCCACACAGACAGACAGTAACAGCTGGTTACAGGAGTGAAGCCAAAGGGTTCAGGTCACACAGGAGGAACGTCACAGAGAGAGCACTTTAGGGCTGCAGCAGACATTTTTTTCCATTACTAATTATCAATTGATTTGATTTGTTCTTTAGCCTGTAATATCAAATATCAGGAGATGTGACCAGGACAAGTTTTTAAAGCACAAACATTAACTAACAGCCAAAAAATTAAACATTCAGCTTACAATTTCAACTTTTCTTTCAAAGAACATCAATTTGTGAAGCTGAAACTAACAATGTCTGAGTTCAATTCAGCTGAAATGTGACTGAAAGAGTCCAAATACATAAATACACTGATAATCAGCTCTATTTAAGAGTCAAAATCTGAGGTATATAATCTATTAATCAACTAAATTTTCCACAGCTAGTTATCCCTTTCATTTAATGAGACATTATGATATTTATGCATTGAAAGATCTATGAACAGAAAATACAAATTAAGTTGTAAATATTGCCAGTGGTATTGGTTTAACTGCTAAATAGGTCATTTCTAATTTGAGTGTTAGGTTGATGTTTTTGCAAATCATTGCGTCCTCTTTCATCTCGAACCAAGATAACTGGATATTCACAACATGTTAAATGATCGTGTTTATTATGCGTGTCTACCAGAAGAAGAAAGGTCAAAACAGTCCAATGAATTCCAGAATAATAAAAGCATGCAGAGGTATTAATATAAGAGCTCAGGTCCATGGCTTTTTCACAAATATCTCACTTAGTAATTAAAACCAAGTGGAATAACATGAGATAGAACTATAATATCAAATATCAGCCCTTTGAAGAGGAGTCAGATCTTCAGTCACGCTTATTCTGATTCAGATGAGTGACACTTGAGCACACTGTCTTGTAAGCGTGAGTGTGTGTGTGTGTCATCACATCATCAGTCTTAAGTTTATGTAACTGACCGCCAGCAGAGCAAATAGCTGGGAAGATTAACACGTCCTTCTTGGCATCTGATTAAAGAGGTATCTGCGTGGATTAATTAATCTTCGTATTGATTCTGTTGGAGTCAAACAAGATCCTCTGGGTGCTGATGTGTGTTTAAAATAAGACATAAATGATCCATTATTAAGATAGTGTCTGTCAGTCAGACTTAATGAGGATACAGTGGTAATGTTGCAGATACACCATGATAAGATTTGGCCGTGCAACACCATATTTATGTTATCAGAGTGGATCTGAACACTGAATAAAATAATATTTAAAATCAGATGATCCCAAAGCTCATCCAGCAGCTCAGATAATTAAAGTTCTGCTTGATATTTAGTGATAGAAGAAGAGTTTTATTCACAATCAGGCTAGATCTAAGACCTCCAGCATTAACATACTGCAGTACATGCGTTTATAATGGAGGGTGAACTGGACCTTGAAAGCTTGTTCATCTTCACTTTCAGCACTATATCAAAATACACACTAAAGGCCTCTTTTCTAGGGATGTGTGCACAGTTACACACAGCACTGGGCCTTTACCAACTAAAGTACCTGAAGACTACAGACAAGTCATCATGACTTATAAAATAGAATATTCTGAGAAAAAATCTTAAGGGCAAACGGTGTTGGTCCAACCTGACACCATCCTGCGACAGGCCAATTAGTCACTGCTCTGTCAACTTTAAACAAAGAATTTAACTGAAGCTTTATTCTGACACCTCTGTCTCTGGTTTGGCCTTTTATTATGAGATTAAATATATAAACGCTCAGCTGAGCATCCATCATTAACACACCGCTGAGAAACTTAATGCATGTGGCTGCTCCCTACCTTATGTGTCGCTCCTCATGTCCGCACTGTGACCACTAGAGTTGCAGCAGAAACATGCTGCAGCAGGCAGCGCAGGACAGCTGTCTTCAAGCTCCGTCTGTCTGCGTCTGTGTGTCCACCTGGAAGTGTTGAGGGTCCCCTGTCGAGGTCCGGGTCGGCGGCGATGCAGTGTCCTCTTGGTGCCGCAGAGTCTCCAGCGTCTGATCCAGAGGGCAACGGGAGCGCGCAGCGAGGATGCGCGCTGAGAGAGTGGAAATCAATGGGCAGCTTCTAAAGTGGGAGGCAAGTGAATGAAACCAAGCAGCAGGAGAGACACATTTCTGGCATGCTGAGCGTCACATGTGCCCTCGGCACCAGCATGGGATCATTCTAAATCATTCAAACGGACAATCAATCAAATTTAACACTGCATCTTTGATAAACACATGCAATGCACAATTTGGTAGATGGTAAATAAACTAGAATGGATAGCTGTTCCTTTGTGTTACATCCTATAAAAGTGACTTGCTGTTTTCTTCTATTTCCTGCTGTGTCAAATGAAACTATATTAATTTCACAAAAATGCAGGATATAATATTAAATACAAGTAAACAAGCTGAAGGTTTCTGCCTGTTAAAAGGAAGTTTTTCCATGCCACTGTTGCCAAGTGTTTGCTTGTGGAGGGAATTGTTGAGTCTCTGTAAATAATCTTATAAAGAGTACAGTCTAGACCTAGGAAAGTGTCATTAGATAACTTCTGGTATGATTTGGTGCTTTCTAAATAAAATTCAGTTGAATGAATTTGAATTAATTATTCAAACTATTGGGAATGTCAGGCTGAGATGTTTTTATGTTCTCATAAAGCAGACACTTTTAATGCTCTTCATCCTTTCAGTCAGTTGAAACACATCAGTTTAGATGAATGTTGAAATGTGTGACAGCTTGACTTAATAAAAATATGGGTTTATTTGATTGTACTAACATGAGAGATAATTAAAACACATGCTACACAATCTTAAAAAGTCACACAATAGTTTGCAGATAACATTTAGATTTACATTTTCCATCCTCTGACCATCTCTTCTGAATGTAATGTGTGTTTTGGTAAATACATCCATCACACACACACACACACACACAGACACACACACACACACACACACACACACACACATTACAGTATGATGATGCTTCACATGCTACTGCTGTTTACATCACCGCTTCCTTCTTTCTCGTGGGAACGATGAAGAGCAGCTTATTCTAATATAAGGGGGCACAGAGGAAGTTCCTTTGCAGAATAAGAGTTTCACCACTTCAACAGAAATGTGGGATAATTCATACAGAGAATAACAATAATATATTTCTATACTAATATTGAAGTACGGTGATCAGCAAGTTTAATGTCTCAGAATTTCACGGTTTTAAATTCCCACTCTTCCTGTCATGTGATGACAATAGTTGCAACTGCCTGACCTTTGGACTATGTAACATATATCAAAAAGACTTCACTGCCTATTCATGTAAAAGATACAATAAAATTTCTGAACAATGGAATTAAATTTGTTTTGTCCTTATGTACACTTCTCAACACAACATGTCCATTATCAAGTGACTCAAAGATAGTCTTTTTTTCTCCAGCATGATGTCATCACCCCCTAAATACTGCCACATGATTTGATTTCACTGAGCGAATAGAAGATATAATATCTGTACTGTTGATTTTCTAATTCATTCTGTTCTCAATCCAGCATTATCGTCTAACTTGCTTTTCATAATTCTTGGCGAAGGTTTCTCTCACAACATAGTTTGAAAATTAATTTCCTGTTTAGGTCAGAGGTTGTAATAACAACAGAGAGCGACTATCATACATGCAACCCACCAACAGTCGCTGATAGCAATCAAATCATAGTTTTCAGTGGACTTGCAGTTAAGAGAGTAAGATACAACTAACATCTGGAATATACTGAAGTATAGATATATTTAAAATAATAGTATTCCCTCTCTCTTTAACTCTAAATGGAGATGAAAACTCTATAAAGGGAGTATTGGGGGACGTTTTTCTGCAGTCCTTGTGTATACTTTTGTTTCATCTGTAGTTTGACTTAATGGCAGCTGTTTTGAGAAGATGTGCTAAAAGACGAGGGACAGGCAACCAGTGTAGTGGCTTTTTATTCAATTTAATCTGAATATAAATAAATTAATATATCCATCCACTAGATGGAGACATTTTCAGCGTGCAGCATTGTTGCATCTTTCTTTTCTCTTTTTAATGGTTCATCATTCATAATATTCAAACAATCCTTTGGACCCAAATGACAACAAACTCCTTTCTACAAGTTTATTGAACTTTTTACTACAACACAATGGATCACATACAATACAGCATAGTGATGAGTCTATATATACAGAAATTTTGCACGGTGATGCTTCACATAATCATGTTGACGCTACAGTATAGGCATACAGAAATAAATAAAACAAACATTTCTCTGAACAAAGTTAGCGTGTACCTTTCTTTTGGATTTTACTATATGTCATGGCACGCTATTTTACTTACAAGATTAACAATATATAGCACATGTATTTTAGATATGCTGAAATTAGACAGTGGAACAGCAGGTGACAATATAGTACACACCCCACCCCTTCTTCAAATTTATTGATTATACTTAAAACATGATGTCAAATAGAGGGTCTGCTTGGACACGTGCAGTAGGGTCTGACCAGGTGCAGTTGAGGGATTTTTTTAATTTTAGATGTTATGTGCAAGAATGGAGATGTCATATACGATGTATAAAATTATGTTATTTGTTTAATATTAGATTTACCATCCCATACATGTGCTAAGCCTTAAAGAACACACACTGACCTGATTGTTCATCAGCAGTCACATGGTTTTAAGTCTATGAGGAAGACGGTAGCTGTGATCGTGAATGTGAAGCCCTGAGATGTTGTTAATGCCGGTAAGAGCATGAGACAGAGCGGTGATGTCATGAATGAGGCTGTTATGGATCAGACGACTGGGGAGGGTCATTCACTTTACATACCAAGGTCGTATTGGGCAAAATTACACAGAGAATAAGTCCAGTCATGTAATATAATACACTAAATTTAACACAGAGAAATATTTTTCAATATAAAAGTCAACTTGTGATCAAACATGTCTGATCAAAGTGTAAAAAATGTAAAAGCTACAAATGGAAATAAAAATTTAAATGCACACTTGTGCAGGTTTCCTTTAAGAATGACTCACTTCTGATCTAATCTGTCTTTTAATTCAGTGACTCAGCTCAGTCCAAACACATCCATCTCTTTGTGACATGCCTAAGACGTGCTGCTTACTTCTATCCTGATTGGCTGGTCAGGATTTCATACAGAAGAATAACAGCATGACCCAGCATCAAGCTACAAACAACAAGCTTCTGTCATCCCAGACTGGTGGCTGCTCAGCTGGGGACTCTAACCCTAACCACTGGACGTTTGGTGGTTCTGATTAAAAAGCACTGAATCACTGAATAACTTCAATATCATCTTAAAGGGGATTTGAGATGTCCCTTCACTTCTATTTTTAAATCAAAATTTAGACAAAACACAGGTGAAGTATGCCAAGTGTAACTGTACATTAGGAGAAAGATGCAGGCATAAGTTCAGCCTCTTGAGTACCAAATAGCAAAACACACCAAGCACAAAAAGTCAATGTACTATATTTCTCTTCTGATAATGAATTTATCTGACCTTCCCTGATGTGGTGAACCCAAAGTCCTTTTTTCAGCCCAGCTCTGATCCTGCTATATGATGGAGAAGGAATGTGTGTATGAATGAACTTCAGGAGAACGCAACTACCGCTCTGATGAGAGCATTTTAAATCTACTCTACTCTAGTTGCAACTTTATCTAGAACCTCTAAGAGCAGCTCTTATTCAGCGTTTAAAAGGATGATATCTTAATATACTGTAATAAGGGTATAATGAGTTGCTCTAGAGGTAGTAATTACAAATGTATGCACGTTATGGCGTGTTAGTTTGATCATGAGAAATCAGCTCTTGTTAAGGCTCGGTATAAAGACTCACACGGTGTGGGTGCAATGCAGGGAGGGAGCCACAATAAATGAATGTGGACAGCATTACCTGAAATGTACAATGGCATCAGACAGCTGCAACATCACAGTATCAAAGCAATTACAAAATGTTTCCTTAATACAGATCTCAAGTCTGGGCTGCGTTTCCCTGACGCATGTTCCATCCTCTATTTTCTAAAATCACTGAGACCAGGATCAGGATTAAGGGAAACCAGTTCTGTGTGTGTGTGTGTGTGTGTGTGTGTGTGTGTGTGTGTGACATCTGTTGAAGTCGATCAGACTCTTCACTCGCAGCATACCAGCTCCTGAATGGAATCAGGACGCATGCAAAGATTTGAAAGCTAACCCGCTAAGCAACATGCATGCAGAGTGTGGGTCTTCTGTTACAAGCTGGCGTTGCACACTACACTCTTATTTACGACGGAGAAAAAGGTCATGTCTGCCTACAGTATGTCATCCATATGATGCCCTTAAGAAGATGTGTGCGGGGGACGGTGGAGGCTGTGCATTCACACAAACAGTTGCTGGTCAAAAACCTCTACTGGAGTATACAGCACTATTATTTACAACATGTGTGTACTAAGTAATCAGGGATGGAGTCCAGTTTCAGTTCATCCACCTCAGGAAGTAATTAGCAACAAATTGATTGGCTGAGGGATCGATGAGTTGATAAGTATTTAAAAACAAAACAAAACAAAACAAGTAATTCTGATTTAATTTACTTCCTGCACTGACTGAACTGGAAGAGACACTGGACCGCAAACCTGAGGGTGAGAGTGGTCACCACAGGAGCAGGAGGGGCTTCATCTAGTTAGAGGACTACAGGGGCTACAGATCTTCATCATCATCTTCATTGGTGATGCAGTGGAGGGATGGGGAGACAGGCTGCATGCAGATGGGAGAGGAGAGTCCTTGGATGGGTACAGTGTTTGGTCATCTTCTGGAGGGAGACAACACAAGAAAGTGGAGAGATACAGAGATCTGTTATAGAGGGTTATGAATCAATCTTTAAAATTTAAAATTAACATTAAAAGGACCATATCAGTGGTTGTGTTTGTTTGAACAAATTAAATATGTTTTGTGTGTGAAGTGGCTTCTATTTCTCTTCTCCAATTTGTGTAACCAGTTCAGTTATAAGAAATATATATATATTTAAATGGTGCAGATTTGCTAAACAAACTGCATTAGGAGTATGTACTTATAAAATCATAAACAATAAATTAACATGAACATTATAAAAAAACCTTTTTTTTTAATTCTTTGTGTAATGTTGCTGCCTCCAGTCCATGAATGCATTAAAACAAAAGATTCACAATAGTCCCTACTCCTTCTCTTGATTTGTAGTTAATGTGACAAAGACATGTCTGTGTGTGTGTGTGTGTGTGTGTGTGTGTGTGTGTGTGTGTGTTGTATGACTCAGTGCACTTTGTTAATTACCATGGCATTAACTTGCAGCGGTCTCCTGCTGAATGATGTAGTGCCTGTTTGAATCATCCACCTCGCTGCCACAGTGAACATCACTCCTGTTAACGTAGATGCACAAACACAACACTCAACCAACTATATTGTGATTGTGCACTGTACATCGCTCCTCCTGGACTCCATTTATCAACAGTCCCATGAAGTGTTGGAGATCAAACAGACAAAAAAAATTTCACTTCATCCTAATTCAAAAGTTCCAACACAAAGTCATTAAGTCTCACATTGCCTTACAGAACTGTTTCATGTTTAATACAAATATATTCTAATCTCATCTTAAATGAGTTAAAGTGACCAGAAACAAACTTTCCGTTTACTGTAACTGACATTCTCACCTGTTATCATTGATGTCTCTCGTTTCACTGATGCTGTTACCTGTTGGAAACAAAATGAATGTTTGATTTCATTAACTAATAAGCATGATCACCACTTATACTACTTTTATTTACTTTATTAACAGGTATGTGTGTATGTGTGCTCTTGTACTTACCGTTGTCAATGTTGAGTGGGTAGGACTCCAATATGTCTCCATTATATCTGTCTGCTCTGTAGCCCAGCGCTGTGGAAACTCTGTAAAACACCACGCAGTCAAATATGAGCACAATATCTGATGTTACAAATAAAAGAGACTTGGTATAATTAAATTGAATGTAAAAGAAAACTTTAAAAGAAAAGAAACAGTGTTAAAGTGATACTTAACATGGAGGACAGAAACAGCTGAAGGTCATCATCAAATGGTGGAGGGAAAGATTTAAACTCACGTGTTGCTCTGGACAGAGTTGGGGTTGCAGTTGACGCTGGCGGAGCTCGGCTGTGTCACGTTGTTCTGGAAGAGGGCATTGCTGTAGGTGTTGGCCTGTTCAGTGGCACGGATGTAAGTGTAGAAAGGGTTGGTGGGAGAGCAGACAGTCATCTGCTTTGGTCTCACTGGCTTGGCTATTGCAATGATAAAGCAATTAAGTAAGTTAGGTACGGTACAACTATCATGAAACTGGGTCAGAGTTACTGCAGACCAAACAGATAAATAAAATAAAGTCTTTTCGAAATAGAATCTCAGACACTAATACAACATTGCAGTACCAATCTGTGCTGCATGTGGGCGCCTCAGGACGTTCTTTGACCTCATGGCATCCTTGATACGGTCGACTTCCTGCTGGTAGCGGCGGCGGTCCATCATAGCGCCCTGCTTGGCATCCCTCAGTGCAGTCTCCAGGGCCTTAACTCTCTCAGCAGTAGACCGAAGACGTTTCTCCAACTTTGGAAGCTCACAACGCAGATCTGCATTGTCACGAACCAGCTGGAAGCGGGAGGGAGGGAGAGAGGAATGGGTGAGAGAGGACACAGAGGGGAAAATTGGAAATTTAATGAAAGAGTCATTGTGTGAAAAAAAAAGAAAAAAAAAGAGAGAGAAAGGAAACATATGTAGCCAAGTACAACACTTACAATTTAAGCTGAATTATTGTTTAAAATAAACTAATCAGGACAAATATACAAAAACCCACTTAATTACAGAGATATGATCTTTCAATTTGTTTACTTACTCCACAGGTCACAAAGACATGTAGGTGTGAGAAATTTCAATTTTACCAACAATCTGTGGGTGGTAATATATGCACCATGTTAGATTAGGTTCACTGGTGCACAGTGCCATGCAAATTATCCCCAAAACAGCTGCAACCCGAACTGTAGACTTTACAAAAAGCTACAGTTCATTTCTGTGTGTGTCTCACCTGTTTGTGAACCTTTGTAAGTTGGTCCAGGTTATTCTCAAGAAAGGAAATCTTCTGCTTCTGGGTGCAAGACCCCCCGCTATCATCAGGTTCCATTTCGGAACTCTGCGAAGAGAGCGACGAAAGTCGAAGATGAGAAAATAAACAGAAGGTAAAGTAGAGAAAGAGGTTTTCTGTTGTCCTGTGGCAGAAAATGACTGTTACGTCTAACAGAGTCTGACCCGAGTGCTTATAAGTACCACTGACTCACTGGTTACTATGAGAAGACCTTTCATTGTGGAATATAACCAACCACCTCTCAGTTATCAAAACAATATACTGTATATAAAACAAAACGTGTCCAACAAGCCCCTTTTAGGCCACAAATAAAAAGAGCTACTCATGCTATATTTTGCATGTGGACATATCACCTCAGTGCAATGATCTTTAATCCACTGGTCTACAAAAAAGTGGCTTTCTTGTGTCATATATCAAAAATTCATGGGGATTAGAGGGATGGAGGATGTTGCTGCTATTCCTAGAGAGGTTTATCGGGTGGTATTAAGGTCACAGATTCCTTAATATCCTCTTAACGTGATTTAAAAAAAACTAATTTCCCAAGTCACTGCCTTTTCTGATCATCTTTGAGCTGCTTACTTTTTTAACCCGCGACGTGAGGTCTTGAACGAACAGCTTGCGCAGGTTGTGGAGGGTCTGGAGTTCGCGGGCCTGGAGGACAGACAGATGGAGAAGATGTGAAGAAGACAACTCTGGGCACTGTGGTTATAAAGGGTTATCAATTGTATACAAAAGAAAAGAAAGCAGAAGGTAAGGCAGGGGTGTTCGAACTTATTTTAAAGAGGGCCAGATTTGACAATGTGAAGATGCAATACTAACATTTTAAAAATGTAAAAATTACCAATAAAAGTTACACACAAATGCACTGTTCTGTAACAAGTTTATTTTCATTGTCATTATAATTATCATTTTTTTAATGGCAACCAAATCTAAGCCAATCAGACGTGAACAAATTTTAAAAAAACAATTCTGCCTTTCTTTCATATCTGAGGTCAGACAACACAGAACAAATTGTATGGAATACATTAAACTTGCATGTTCATTTTAAACATGACTGATTATGAGCAATGCAAAGTCTGTTAACACTTAAGTTTAAAAACATATCACTCTTGCTCTTCTCTTTCACAAAATCATTCAGAAAGTAATATTTTGTGTCACATCTACAGATATATAACACCAGCAGTTATGTACTTAGAGGTTCAAATGCTTCATTATGTCAACCAAAAAAAGCCAAATCCTCCAGCCATACAGTATCTGGAAATCCTAGCAGGCCATATATAATATATTATAAAAATTAAGCTTTCGGGCGGCATGAAATCTGAACAACTGTGTGCCATGATTGGCCCCCGGGCCGTACTTTGGACATCCCTGCTCTAAGGTATAATGATCAAGTGAGATGCAGTAGGGGACGATGTTTCAGAAGAAATAGAGGTGGACAGAGTATGTTTTACTCACGACAGTCTCCTCCAGACCCTTCAAGTCCTGTTTAGTCTGCTCATGGCGCTCATGCAGGAATCTGAAAGAAACAACAAAACAATTAGTACAAATATTAAGACATATTTCTGTGTATTTCAGGAAAATAGAACATCTGTGTGTTGTTTAGAGTGCCCTCTGTTGGAAGGGAGAATGAACTGCGTATTCATATCCATCCATTTTCTGTAACCACTTATCCTTATCAGGGTTGTGGTTTGCAGGGTACACCCTGGACAAGTAGTGTATTTATTTTTCCCATTAAAATGATATTGATATCATCAACAACTGACTCCCATCATCTGCTTTAGCAAATGTGATGTTCATCCAACAAATATAGTACTCAGACATTCACACTGAGGAGTTGATTGTAAGAAAATGAATCTCCAACACTTACGAGAGCTCCTCCAGGCGCTCGCTCTTGGTGCTGTCCTGACTCTTCAGGCGTTCAAAGTCAGCGCGAACCTGAGCCAGCTCAAGCTCCAGCTTGGAGTTACGACTGAAATGACAACAAACATGGAAAACTTCAGATTAAAATTAATTTTCGGCAAAGCTGTTTATTTCACAGATGATAATTAGTAAACTTTTGAGCATGAAGTACCAAAATATGTAATATCCTCAATAATAATAACATCTTATAATGATTAATAATAAGAATGATAATATCTGTGAATAAATCTGAAGATAAAAAGGACTAATTAAGATGGTCACAGACTCAGTGAGCTCATCAATGATCCTCTGCTTCTCATTGATCTCATCCCGCAGACGGGCCAGCTGCTTGTGATGGAGGCCACGGTGAGACTCCCCCTGCTGACGATTGGTCTTCTGGAAATGAAAAAAACAAATGTGCAACTTTTCTTTAAAGATGCTGGCTTCAGCCATGAAGACTAAGGCAAAGAAATCAAACTAAAAGCCACATAATCTGCTATTATTTATTATTCTCTGCAGTAATCTGTGCAACAGAGACAATATGAAGGGCATTTATCAGTTTACCAAGTAGCACCATACAGAGCAGATTGAACAGAAACAGAAGGAATGAAGTGGCAAAAAATAGTCAGGTACTTTACTTGTATCCTATTCTGGGAAGACATTTCAAACAATTTTAATCAATATACTCAGGTTTCAGTTTCTTACCTTGACATTTCCATCCTCAGTCTCACCCTTCTCTCCCTCCTTCTCCTCGAGCAGAGAGTTATCTAGAAGAAGAGAAAGGGAAAGAAAGTATTCACCACGGAGCTACAACCTGATAACATCCTTAGGCAAATCTCTGAGAAATAATTTTCTCATGTGTGTTGTGCATTACCCTGGTCTTGCAGCTTGGCCAGCTCTTCGCTGAGCGAGTCGTGGCTCTCCTCCAGCAGCCTCTTCTTCTGCTCCACGCTCTGCATGTACTCCGTCAGAGAGCGGATCTTAGCTTCATGCTGCAGATACAGGAAATTAAAAAAAGAACCATAAAAACCCAGCAATGACAAATTACAATAGATGATTAATTCATGCTGTTTTTTATCAGCTCTCTCACTTCCCCTCCCAACCCGTCTCTCTCCCTCCATCCCTCACCTGAGAGATGAGGAGCTGGCAGGAGGAGAGCTCCCTTCCGGTCTCCTCCATCTTGCGGTGGCACTCCAGCTGCATGTTCTCCAGCTGGCGGCAGCGCTTCACCATGCTCTTCACCTCAGACTTGATCTTGCTGATGTAGAGTCGAGCCACCGTGAACTCCTCCTCGATCGCACCACTAATCTCCACTGGCTGAGGACAAAACATCGTATACAGGAGGTTTAATAAGAAATCATTATATTACATGTTGCATAGTGTACCAGTGTTTTTACACCGTGATCAAGCTCACCAGCTTGATCTCTCCGTTGCCCACAATGGTGCTAAACTCGCTGAGGTCCCTCATCAGACCATTGAGAACGTCAGCGATGCGTTTCCTCTGCTGACCACTCACTTCCTGCATGCGAGACAGCTCTGCCTCCAGCTCCATCAGGCTGGCCTGTTAAAGAGAAGAAGAGTAGGAGAGATGCAGTAGGGATTAATGAAGACCACATACCTCCACCAGAAAATGCTTAAAGTACATCTACAACCAGGAGATCCACTGATATTTAAAGTATAACAGTGATACATTTTACTCTAAGTGGGTCTTACAATATTAAAAGCCTGTTCAAAATTAATTGTTTATCAAAGTCAGTCTCTCGACCACTGAATTACGGCCATTTAGACAGATCAGGATGCGCCACTTATGGGTAATATGGCATAAATATTTGCAGGATTGCTCAGATTAGATGTATCCATCATTTAAACTTGATGGCACAGTGCTTAAGTGTTATAGCAGTTTATATAAAGCCACACAGAGAAGAAAATGAAAATTAGTAATAGTAATCTGTCGCAAAATAACATTTTCTTTTCGACAATCTAATGTTTATTTACCACAATAAACATAATGGCACAGAAACCTTTTTAAAGATAAAAAAGAAAAAACACTTTTTCCTCCAGTATTTGATCGTCATATAATTTTGGCAGTATTTTCCACTGAAGGAAGCTGCTCTGCTACAGCAGGTGCTTGTCGCTGTAGTGCAGCCTTCTGTTCCTCCTCCTGTCTCTGATTTTAGCACTCCTTCTGTCAATCTCACATTCAAACCATTCCTCTTTGAATGTACCATTTTCTGGGACAGCTGGTCAGCCAGCAGCTGGTTCTGCAGGCCTTTCTCCTCCACCTCCTGGCTTTTCTGGTCATAGTTAATGGCCAGCTCCTCCAGAGCCTGCAGCACCTCCTTCACCTCAGCCTTGGCGCAGTCGCTCTCCACCTGCAGCCTGCCGAGTTCAGCCTGGACCTTGTCCCCATCGCCCTTGGATGAGGCCAGGAGCTGGAGGCAGAAAGGGACAGAAAAGAGAGGGAGACAGATTAGGAAGATGAAGTATCCTCTCAAACATAGTCTGTGTGTGCATACAGTATGTACTTGTGTGTGCACTGACCTCATCCTGGTCCAGCATCTGCTGCTTCAGTTTCTCCACCAACTGGCACTGCAGGTTGATCTCATCATCCTGCATAAACATAATATTATCATAAGTACCAGCTTCACTACAACCCAGACTTCATACAGAGGTGGAATTAAAATCGAGCTGTGTTTGGACCTTGTCATCCAGCTGCTTGTACAGCTTGCGGATCTCCTCCTCGTACTTCTGCCGCTCCTCCTCGGAAATGCGGACCACAATGGAGGAGGTGTCATTGTCCAAAATGGGGCGCTCCTCCACGGACTCGATACGGGTCACCACTTCAGACGTGGTGCGCTCGGTCTCAGGCACGTTCTCTCCTGACGGGAGTGATGAAGGGACAAAGAGGACAGAGACATAAACAGATGAGAATAACACAGTTTTGTTCATAATGTCAGCACAGATGAGTTGAAGTTATGCAGCTGCAACAGGGCCAGTAAATGCTTGAATCTCACCATTTCTCCAGCGGTTGAGCTCAGTCTCCAGCTTCTGGATGGTCTCCTTCAGAGTCTTGTTCTTCTCCTTCTCCTTCTCAAACTTCCTCTTCCACTGCTCTGCCGTCAGCTCCAGGTTGATGGATGCAGAGTTCCTGATGGTCTTAGCACTGTGACAGAGAGGCACAGGGGGAAAACGTGAACTACTAAACTACTAAAGACATAAAACAGGTATGGCCTGATTTTTTTTTTAAATATCAAGTAAAATTTTGTTCTTTAGGGCTAAATATAGTTGATTTGCTTCAGTCATTGCTTAAAGGACAGATTGGGAAAAAAAACAGTATACTATATTGTATACAATAATTTCTGCATTGACTGAATCCCAAGATGTCTCTACCGTTGTCCAAACATCAGAGTCGACTTGGTCTCGGCATCGTTGTAGCTGGAGGGAGAGCAGCAGATAAACATGGTGGTGCGACAGTTTCCACCGAGGGAGTCCTGCAGGATGCGGGTCATTTTGCTGTCACGGTACGGCACATGAGTTTTCTGAAGGAAGATGGAGAGAAGAGAGGAGGTAGAGGAGGAGGAGGGGATGATGAGAAAAGAAGATTGGCAAAAAGAAGTAAGAGAGAGAGAAAAAAAATCAAGATTTGAGAACATTTTGGAACCAAGACAATGAAAGAAATGTCTGACATCCTGGTTTGCTCCTTCTTTCATCAGCGATTATAATCAGCAAATATGTGCACTTTCCCGTTCCTCCTGATTTCTCTGTTTTGGATTCCAACAATCACCCAAACTGCCACGAAAACCATCCAGCTAATCTTATAATTAGAAGGAAAATGTTGGCATTTGATGGCCAAACCTGTTAAGTTGGCAGTAAGGAAAGAAGGGTGCAGACATGATGCATTTCATTAACAAGTTAACAGGATGGACTGACTGCTAATGTACATTAGTGTTAGAAATAAGACAAACCTGTAGGTAAACATGATACTTCCAGACATTGAAACAGAAATTAAACATGTTTTAATTTAAATTTGATTTAATGAAAATAATCTTCAATATAATTGTCTCAATCATCATCTATTTCACTTGAATCCATTTTATATTTCTGCTTTCCTATGTATTTTACTTTAAATCTTGAGGCGCACAGGCTCAATTGTTACTCTACTGTGTAAACAAATAGAGGCAAGTTGGGTATAATTCTCTCACCGTGCCCTCAGCCAGTGCAGAGATGACATTTCCCAGAGCAGAAAGAGACTTGTTGATGTTTTTTGCCTCATCTAGGACAGCTCCTGCAGCTCCAGTCTTACTGACCTGGAAGAAAGAAAGAGACAGTGTGAGTAATGTCAAACATTAGAGACAAACAGCTGAAGGAAAGCACAGAAGCACATTATGAAATCATCTGAAGCAACTGAATTGCAGGTTGTTGGAACGTTGTAAGGTGTAAGGAATGTTTCCTTACTTTTTCGCTGCCAGCCAGATCCACCAGATAGAGTTTTCCACACAGTTTCTGCTCAGTCTCCACATGCTCCTGCTTGATGTTGATCAGGAAGATGCTGTGGCTGCGAGAACTGTGCTCGTTCATGTCTGTACAAAGACAAAAACAACACAACAGTTAGGAGGAATCATGGCAGAGTTTTCCCAGTCTTAGATCTTTGTTCTTGAATTGGAAAATTTATTTCAATCCTTTTTTTCACAAACCTTATGAATGAGATCTAGTACAGAATAATTTGAAGTAATTTATTTGTGCATTTAAAATCTTCCATGTCTTTTTTGTCAACCAGAGCAAGTCAGTACCGCAGCAGAATGATATCATTTTGCAGAGTGCAGATAATAAACAGCACCGATCAAAATGTCTCTCTTCATCGGACCTCTTCACAGACGGTAAGTTCAGGTTTCTCTGCCGATGATATCCGAGTGCATCAGCTCAGTGTCTGCAGAGTGTCGCCCCATTAGTCTGTCATCAGCACACCACTATGCAGCACTGTGAGTCAGCAGGCATCAACCAGGAAACAAAGAAAACTGTACTGCTCAGGAGCGCAACTTTAAGCAAATCTGATTCACTGCTGCTTACATTCAGACGTTTTTCAAAGCTAGATTGGTGTAGGATTTGATTTTTATCACACTATTATTATTCTTTTGTGTTGTTCATTTTGTTCTTGGTTGTTTTTAAATTTCTCTTTTAGAAAAAAAAATATAATAAAAGGAAAATAAATCCCAAAATAATTTAAACCTATTTTAACACCCATTTAATTTGTTGCCATGACGAAAATTTGTCTTGTCATTCAATAAACATGCAACACTGCCATCATCTCCTTCACAAGTATATTAAATCCGTAAAACATAATTAGCAAATCAGACCCTTAACTCCATACGATCTATTCATGACTGTTATACAACCGTATTGCAATGACACTGCTTACTTACTTACAGTTTTAACACAGACAAAAAATTCAAAGCCTTCTGCCAGTGCATAAGCTGCAGCTCAGTTTTAACAGTATGAGTTGGGCCCGACAGTATTTTTACCCACCTGGTAGGAGACTGCTCATGGATCAGTTTGAAAGATGGATGATTTATAACAACTCTGTTCCTTTATAGCTGTATTATAGTCTGCACCAGACAAGCAGTCAAAGTATTCTCACAGCTAATAAGACTCTGAGCTGTGTGAATGCCTGTGTCTGCAAAGAAAACCATTTTGTACAAACTCTGAAAACAAATATGTTATTATTAGTTATAAACATTTAAGTTTTGTCTGCCTAACATAAAAGCTTTGGAGAGGACTTCTTTTAACAGATATATTACCATATACACTGCCTATAAAGTTGTGATAATTTTGTTTTCAGACACATTCCTTGTTTTATTCCTGTTCATACACATCACAACTTTCACTGTGAGAAGAGGTAAAAATATTTTATTCCAATGTTATGGGCAACAGTGTATAAACTTGATTTCCACATAAAGATTCAGCATTTACAGAGGTCTGTCATATTCTTGTTTACTGATGTAAACACATTTTGAACAGCACAATGAACAACTGAGATGGACTTTTTTACAATTATTTTTTCAGTTGGTATTTTCAATTGACTTTGTTTTGAATATGAAAACACAATTCATCTCTCCAGTGATTAATCTTTTGTTGTCAAGAAGCTGCAGTGAGTCAGTTTAAGATGATGAGGACTCGCACTGAGAGGCAGGAATGTTAATTTACAAGCCATTAAATGTCTGTAGCTCAAAATGTACTTAACAAAATGTCCTACTGGTGTGACATAAAGAATGAAATGTACCTGATAAATAGTATTTAATCATCGTCAAATTAACTCCACAATGCACTGTGTTGATTCCTGCAGTGTTTGTGATTAATCACATTGACAAAATAGAAAATAAAAAATAATATATATATTTTTTTAAATAAAATTCACTCATCTTTGTTTGTATTAAATAGTGTTTCCTGTCTCCCTAATTCATTAGACTTTCTAGTCATGTAACATATTCAATTCAGTCAAATAGGATATGTATGGACACAGGTCTGCTCCTGTCAATCACTTTGCAGAAATGGGCAAAATCAGATCACTGATTTCATGAAAATATCACAGAAAGTCTGATGTGGGGGCGAATAAGCACTCTGAGCACTGCGGCACAAAATGCATTAACTCTGAAGAAATGAAACAAGCACAGGTTGAGATTTATTACAGTGAAACAGTCCTGGTGTTTTTGTTGAGAACTGAATCCCATAGCTCATCTGATCTTTTCACTTCAGTAGACCTTAGCCCTCTGAGTCAGCACAAGACTCCGCCACGGGAAAAAATAAATGAATATGCTGCACTGGCTTGTTGCCAGTCATTAGTGAGGTGTGACCATTGTTCTTCTTTCTTAAAAAATAATACGTTCTAAGTTTTGTTTTTCCAATCTGACTGAGAACGAGACAAATACTCTCACTACAGAAACATTTTTATGGATTTGATGTTGCACACTGGTAATTAGGTCGCATGTTATTTTTAGCTGCTTTTTTTTTTTACACTGTAATGAGATGATGTAGAATAAAGCATCACTCTGATCTGCAGCCAATAGTCAGTTATTATGACTGAACCTCAGGGGAATGAGTCAGCAGCATGGAGGCCAAAACAAGGTGCAGGAATTACAGATGAGAAAGCTTTTATGTCCTGGATTTGACAGTTTTGTAACATCAATTAAAGATAAAATACTGAGTACTGCAGTAAAATTCAGTGTACACCAATTTATTAAACGAGCAAAGAGCAAGAGCTGTTTCCATTTGATACAAGGAATAATTTTATTGAGATAATGGCTCCAGGCACCAGAGTCTGCTTTGTCCATTACAATGGACTCTAGCTGACAGGATCTTATTTCTTTTTATGAGCGTGAATGAAGATTGAAAATTATAGCAGGCTGTAACACAAAGATTACATAACAAGACACAATAACAGGCTACATGAACTGAGCTGTCACATTATGCATCAGTAATGAGTTGTGAGTGCTACTACTGGCACTGAAGAGAAACTAAATCTCGTGCTGATATGGTAGTAGAGGAACATGATGGACTTAAGATGGATGCCTAAAAATGTACTGTAGGCAATTGTCTTTTATTATATCAAAGAAAAAAAACTGTATACTGTACACTGTATATCATGTGTTGCATTGATTAACATCACAAGGTAATTATATGATAAAATATTGTAAGATAAAGACTCACTGGTCACAGCAACATGGCGGTTAGATTTGCCCTCATCGATCACATCCATAACCTCATCTGGGCTGGAGACAAAACGCTCAGTGCATCCCTAAGGGAGGAAGCAAAAGAGACAGGCTTATATCATGAATCTAATGCAGCATGCCGATAGACTTTTACCTAAAAAGACGGCATTCAAAGCACAAACCTTGACAAATGGCACCCTATTCTTATCTTCGTGGACAGACAAGTTGGTCTTTGTCACTAAAAATAAAAAATAAAGAATACAATGATTTAGTGTTTTTCAGGATTTTAAAACAAAATGTGACAAATCTATGCTGTAGTCACAATGGTGCTACATTAGTTTGTCAAAATACTGCATTTGATTCATTAAGAGCTCATGAGCACTAACCATCCAGAAGGTCACGGATTTTGTCCATGTAGATTTCAAAGTATGAAACCTGTTGGAGAAGAAAGAAAACACAGGAACAAATTTAATCATCAAATGAAAAGTAAAAGTAACCATTTGTTGTTGAAACAATCCAACACAGTACCTTGATGTGGAATTCAAGGTTTTCATCCATGGCAAAGATGTGGTTGAAAATGTCCTCAGCGATGCGAGGAATGATACCCATCTGGTGAGGATCATGCAACTTGCCCTGAAACAGGACGTTACAGATAAAGATAAAATTAGGAGTTGTGTGGTGGCCATCCATCATGCAGTGATGACTTTAAATTTTTATAAAACGTCAGTTAAATCAAAGCTAAGGACAGTAAAAGGCAAAACAATCAGAACCACAGGGGGTGGGGGGGTTGGTAGATCACTTCTAGCCAGTTTCTCTACTAGCATTAAACTGAATCTGTGTAATATACAGTAGATTAATTCATTCTTTCATAAAACTATCACACAAATCCAAACCTGCTCTCAAAAAAATCTTTAATAAATGGGACAAAAAATAACCACTGAAAAAGCTTGGTTAATATTAAAGTTTACTTGAAGAACCTGTTTTACTTCATTGCTCTGAATACTGTACCTCCATGGTGTGAGTCTTCCCGGAGGAGGTTTGTCCATATGCGAAGATAGTGCCATTGTATCCAGACAGAACATCTGTGAAAAAAAACAGAATGATAAATTAGCTCAGAGTGCATACATTTCAAATATCTGATACTGTATATACTGATGCGGCCAATTGTCCATACCTTTAACAATCTGCTTGGCGCAGGTGTTGTACACCTGCTCCTGGGTGGTGTTGGTTGGAAACACTCGATCAAATGAGTAGGACCTCCCCTGTGAAGACCAAGAACAACAAACTCAAATCATCTCCAAATTGTGATCAGATTTTGCTTTTTGTTTTCAGACTCTTAGATGTCTTCTTCTTCTTCGACAGAAAGTATATTTTGCTATTACAGGATGGGATTAATAATTACAATAACATAAAATAAGATCTAATAGAAACATGTCAATCAGTTCTGTGGCATTGAGTCATCCGTCAAAGCTTTGGAAATGATGTCAGCCATGTGAGGTGGTCAGGAGGTGTGAAGTATATGATGTTTGAAAATGACTGACTTATCATCCATTTGCACACTCCTGAGCATGAAAGACTAAAATATACACACCGATAAAATGGGTATGTGTTTTTTTTTTTAGTCCTTAAATGTCATCAAAACAGTACTTTCACGCGACATTAACACAGTGTACAGTAACACTCAAAGTTTTGTGAGTCACAGTGTAGTCACTCAACTCATATCAGCACATAAAATAAATTGTTAATTACATATGTAGGATGAAACATATATTTAAAAAAGCAATATAATCCCAATCTGAACATGAAGGTGTGCTATAAATTCTCTAGCGTTGTTAGTGGATGTTTTGCACAATGCTGCTTTTGTCTTCCCAACAGTAAGTACACAACAAAAGAAGATGATATCAGCAGAGTGAGAAAGCTCTGCAGTGCTTCTTAGAGTCTCTGTTTCAGTTAGTCAGAGCCATATTTCATCCAGGACCTGGAAACTTCAGATAACGGACCAAGGTCATTAAAAATATGGAAACAATGTCATATTAAGGGCAGTACAGGCTTTTCATTAATAGCTGTGTACCCCCAGGTGCAGCTTGTCCTAAAGAGCTTCTGTCGCTTTAGCTCAGTGGTTTCTCATTGTGGAGTTTTCTATACATATTAATAAATAATTATCTTTGTTGAAGGAATACTTTGACATTTCAACTTTCCTGCCAAGAGCCGTTGAGGGTTGCTGTATGATAAACATAAACATGCACTAAGCTTAGCTTACAGACTGAAAACAGGTGTGTCTAGCCAGGCTTTGTCTAATGGGAACAGGAGTTGCCAGCCAGCATCTCTAAAGGCCACTAGTTATGTTTGAACCTTGTTTGTTTAATCTGCACAATAACTCAACTGTGAAAATGAAAGGTTGTGCGCCAAATGATTTCTTGGCCTGGTGCAGTGACTTCCTAGAGTCTCCACTGGCTGCCTGGCAACCTCCCCATGCTGACGAGACATTTTGGACAGAGCCAGGCTAGTTGTTTCCCCTGTGTCAAGTCTTTGTGCTATGTAGCTACTTATCACAAAGTTATAACTAACTTTATGCTTTTTAAATTTCGTTAACTAACTAACTTACTCCTGAGCGTCATCAATCTTCTCATCTCATTCTTGGCAAGAAAATGAATGAGCTTATTTTCTAAAATATTGAATCATTCATCTGAATGATAAATTCTAGTGAAGCTGTAGATACAGTTTTGTATATTATTTGTACACATTTGTGTTCACTTCAAACATTAGAGGTTAAACCCACAGGATTGTGTTTTGATTATTTCAAATTTTGTCCACCAAAATAAATCATCTCCTCCTAAAAACAACCTTTGTGTGACACACAGTCGAGTGACTCAGCCTTAACAAGCCTCGCTGCAGAAACCCCTGAATGTCACGTCCCATCTGATACAGAGACAACAATGCAACTCAATAACACAAGCTGCCAGAACATTATCTGTATTAAATGTCTTTAACAAATTGACTCATCTGCAGACCGCCCCCATGACAGGGTGATTTACTGTATAAGAAAGAGACATTCAGTTCCAGGATGAGGGAGGCACAGAAAGAGACATAAAAATGTAAATGGATGAGCAAAAGAGAGACAAGGGCGAGAGTCAAAGAGGCAGAGAGAGAGAAATAATGAATGAGACAAAAAAATGTCAAAAACTTCAAAGACATAAAGACAGACAGACAAATGGAGTCAGAGACAAGGAGGGAAAGCAGGACAGTGATGCATGAGCTCACTGGATGATTATTGATCCTCCCTGTAAGCAATTAGAAAGATCAGTTTCCGACTCTACTGTCCACTGTCATGCTGAGAGGAGAGAGAAAGGTCGAGATGTTTCCATTACCACTGGAGAAAGTTTCAACAATCCCTCCTTATTTCTACTATTCCTCTCTTTTCTGGTCATCATGCAGTCTCCTCCTCAGACATGAGATACTTGGCCAAGAATGAAACAACTTAAGAGGAACACACAGCAATATATATGAGTTCTGAATGAAATTTGATGGAAATGATGTTACAATTCTTGAGAACCAGAGGTCATATGAATAGATGTTATAATTTTGTACAGTCTGACGTGCAGATAATAATTTAATTGAACTACAAGCCTATGGCATTTATTTGGACGATCATTGTTCAAGGTATCAATTCAAAATCAGGTCCCTGAATTCCTAAATTTGGAAAATGTAAATGTGAAAATGGTCAAATCACCAAAGATATCTATACAGCAAAACCTCCATTTTATAAAACCTATTTTTGTCTACTATTAAATTACTAGTAACAAGTGGCAAAAATCTGCCAGTGTAACTCCATTATTTCAGTTTGTTTCTAGACCAAGTCAATGTGTTTCAGGAATTTTCTGAAAAATGAGTGAGTAACGCCCTAAATATCAAAGAAATTGCACTAAATTACATGTTGTTTGCATCAAATTTAGTATTTTCATCCTTACAAACGAAATGAACTAATCTTCAGAGTAAACAAAACATGCATCATCATCATCATCATCATCAGACATTGGTCCGCCCATCTCACAATCCCCCACATCTCTCCAAACTTTAATATCTACTACGAACATCACCTCTGCACCAGTGTATATGTCTGCATGTGCTGAGTAATGAACCCACCCCTCAACAGCAGCATTAAAGATAAGTTCATTAGGCTAATGAACGTAAACACCCAGAATGAATGAAGGCATCCATCACTATCAGTGTGACACACACTGAACAATCATTTATAATTTGAGGGTTGTATCTGATGTGTGTCATCGATCAAGATTACTCATAGGGCCATAACTGATAGAGGCCTACGGAAAAATACAACAGTTTAAAATATGTTTGCATCTATATTTCTTTGGGAAAATGCCATATAAAGTATGTTTAATGATAATAAGGGACTATGTTTCATTCACAGGCTGCAGACCTTAGTCAGCTGATGCAAGAGGCCAGTTTGCGCACTTTAAACATCATAACATGAAGGCCTGCTGGTGCTTTTATCGTTACAGAAAATACATGTTTAGAGGGAAACGTATGAAATCCCCCTGTGCTGCACCCTGTATTATATTTCCTGTCAGTCCACAAGCCAAACAGGGGGTTTAGGTCGAGCTGATGATTTATTGATGAAGGGCCTGGATGCACAACAAAGCGCCTCCCTTTACTCACCCCGACGACGACAGAGTCATCTCCTTGGAATTTGGGGAGAAACTGGTCCCCGCGGACGATCTCAGACTGGTTCAGAGGGCGAAAGCGACACAGCACTTTTATGTTGCACTCCGCTGGGACATCGGCCATTGCGCAGATTCAAGGAGGAGGAAGGATGCTGCTTTCTGCCGAGAGGAAAGATGCTGCTGAGGACGGAGGCGACCGGTCGCTGATCGGGGCCTGATCTGACCGTCAAAATAAACGACGAGTGGTGCGCAGTGACTTCGTCCTTCTTTGTGGAGAGGATGGTGGAGAGGTTGGACGGATGCTTTATCCTGACAAGGTGAAAAAGGCTGCAATTTATTTATGCGCAGCTGGGTGATGTTTTCTTGTCGCAGTGAGGCGGGCTAAATTAGATGTCAAAACGCAAAACGATCCCCTACATCATTAAAACAACCGACTCCGATGATGCTCAGTTCCTCTTTGTTGATTTATTTGTCGTAGTCTCTCCTCTCATGCGGTTTTCTTTCTTTTCCTTTTGGGGTGCGGTGGTGGATGTGCGTCTGGCCGGTTGAAGGTGAGATGCTGCTGGAAGGGCAGTGAGGTAAAGCTGCTGATTATCGGCCAGCTTCGGTCGCCACAGCGCCCTCTGTCGGCGGGTAAAAGAAAGGGCGTGGTCTGCATCCGTCTCTTTAAAGTGGTACCCACACTTTCATCATCAGCTCCAGCTCAGCATCCAAGGCGGAAACCAGAGTCCCACGCTGCAGCGTCACATCCGAACGAGCAATGAAGACTAACTTCATTATTCTGTGTAAAGCTGCGGCCAGGCGCACCCACGCAGTGACTAATCATCACAGCCATATTTTGGCCCCTGTCCGAAGTCTGACTGTATTTCTTGGAAGGCATAAGAAACCATTATGGGAAGACAGCTGAGGTTATTGATTAAAAGATGAGTTTAGGACACCTTGATTGAACATTACCGTGTCTTCTGAGACTGGGATGATGCAGCACAATGACATGCACATTTAAAAAAATAAAAAATTCAAAAAGCACTCATTAAGTTTGTATAGCTAAGGCTGCACAATCCCATAAACATATTTTATTATTTAACATGTTTATTATGGATGTTTACCTATAACAATTATGGGACAATTCTGGGTCATTGTGTCAGATTAATTTAATCCAATTTTCAATTAAATCTGTCAACAATTTTGAAGATATCCCAGAGTTAATAATCTGTGATTTATCAGACAGAACTGTCAACTCTTGGTGGAGTGGGTGAATTTGATATTCAGGACGCAGGCAAGGATCTGTGTTCTCCGTAGGGTCATTATTTCGGCATTAATAAGAAACCCCTTTAACCCTGTTGCTTTTAGAAAGTAACATGTAGTTGCCCCTTGATTTTATTTTTGGCAAGGTGACAGAGTCTAGACCAGTCACTTAAACCTGTAACACACCTAACAAGATAAAAATGACTGTAACTGTTTTTAAATTGTTTTTAAAAGGCTCTCCTCTTTACATTTTATATTATCCAAAGCACCCCACAAAAAGAGAACTAATCAAGGTTGACATGGGTTTTTTAGATCAGCAATAAGTATGACCTGCCTAGAATCAAGTCACAGTTTGAGAAGGGGGATAAATATAAACAGAAGCTGTTGGTGGTGCTAGGAGGAGCTGGGTCTTCAGTTTTTATTTTTTTAAGAAAGTAGATTCAAGGTATGTCACTGGGATATGTAATTTAACCATGGTGCAGGGATGAGACACAAATTTCGTAATGTTTTTGGCACAACCGACAATGAGAAACCAATTCTCATACCTATGAACTGCATCATAAAGTTCCTCGCATCCGTTTCAGAAGAGAAATCAACACAGTGTACATTTTCTGTAAATAGTTTAATATTAAATAAAAAAGACTCCCATATAAAAAAGAAAGCTACAGTCCACAATTTAATCGTCTTTTTAAACATAAGTATTGAAAGCAAGGGGTAGAATGAGAAAAATACTTAATTACAATTCCCAGAAAAATTCACAATTCATTGTTTTCTCTCGTCTCTTTCTCTAACAATATAAAATCAAAATAAAACACATTAACTGTACATATGTACAAATCTCCAAGTGTAGAAATTGCATAATCTGCTTCCTTTTTCACTTCTTTATTCTTTTTTTGTGGTGTTTTGTTTTAAATACAGCTAGAGATGCCAGTACTCTTGGGGCAGGGCAGTGTGTGGAGGAGAGCTCAAACAGTGATATGAGGAGACAGAGGGAGGATATTACTCCAAATCCACAGTAACACACAGACTCAACAGATCCACGTAAGACATAATCACTCTCTGCGTTTAAGTTTTCCAGCCATTTGTTCAACCAATCAGAGGACATACTGTACTTTCCTGCAAATGTTCCTTTTCATAATTCAAAACAATCCCAGACACTTATCGCAGCTGGTGGGAGTGAAAGTTTGGGTGGGTGTTTGGTGAACAGATATTAGTCTCCATCACACCACAGCTACACATAATTCTTCACAGCAACAAACGACACAGCATGTGAAAAGTTTCAGTTTTTCTGGATTGCTTGCTTGGACCTTGCAAACATCAAAAAACTGGATGTTGTCAGATGAATTCAATTTTCCTGACCTGTCGGGTACCCTGGCGTGTTATGACATGATTCAAAGAGGTGTACAAAAGAACTTCTATTTTTTTTATTTTTTATGAATGTTTTCTCAGTTCATAATTATTAGTGATGTACAAACCATTAAGGAACATCTCACAGGACATGTGGAATCATGATAAAAAGTTATTTTCTTAGAGTGTGAAGAAACCTGATACAATAAACCACATTGTTTCCTTGGTTTCTCCCATGTAAGGGTTATTTTATACTGTGAATGAAAAAAAAAAAAAATCAAGTCTGTTCCTTCTTATTTTCGCTTCCAGCACCTCTGAAAACCTTTCATTTCGTTGAAATACAACCGCCGTGTGTCTCTGCAAAAGAGCCCTTCATCTTACAAACAGACAGGGTCTCGTTTACTAAAATGAAAATAAATTCAACTAACGGTCGGACAGTGAGGGGCTCAGCAATAGCACTGTTGTCCAACACACACTCAGACACATCAAAAGACACACACATCCACACACGTACAGACAAACTTTCAACAGAGAGCATCGTTCAAGTAGATGGGCTTTATCCTGACTCACAGTTACACACTGATGAGAAGAAAACAGTACTCTTGTTTGTTTTTTTTGTGTTTTCTCATTGATAGAACTCTAACACCAACCATAATTAACAGATCTCTGATCACAATGTCAAGCAACCATTATTCTGTGAACTAGACCTAAGAGAAGACCTAAGTGAAATAAGTATCCACAAAATTTCTCTTCAATTTCCTCCCCACTCTTTATAAATTAATTTCTCAGACTAGAACTCTCTCCTATGTGTTTTCTTTTCTCATAGTGGTTGCCATAACAATGGTTGACATGACAACATCTTAATATTAGTGCAGTTGAATTAAAAAAAAAAAAAAAGAAAAGAAAGAAAGGTCTAAACAGTGAGTGGTGATGATGGTGAAGAGATGGAGTGGGGAAGGAGAGGCGTCTGGCCGCCTTTGATTGGTGAACAGCTCTGACTTACAGCTCCCTCCACCAATCACTGCCTCTGAGACCTGGCGCCTCGGCGCCTCCTGCCGCGGACTGACCTCTCAGGCTTCAGCAGGGCTGTCTGTCACAAGAAAGAGAGAAATTATTCACATCAGCCTTATCTCGTTCCAGCCTCTTAGTGGTGGAATGATTTCACCACCGCAGTCAGAAATGCACAATCATTCTCCCAGATTCCCCGTACCAACAAGCAAATTGGCACTAAATAAATGATAATGATGATGATAAATGATAAATAAATGCACTATTATTTACTTATTAACACTTATTACTTATCACGTAACTTATAGATCTTAGTATTCTACAGCCATGCTAGCAGCTCTGTGCAGCTTTTCTGACCTAAATACAAATGTCAGCATGCTTACAATAACAATGCTGACATGTTTACCATGTCCACAGTCTTGTATTTATTGATGTGTTACTATGCTAACATTAGTTTTTTTAGTACAGCTGAGGCCGATGGACATGTCATTAGTTTTACAGGAATGGACAAATGAAAACTTTGGCCTGATAATGACAAAGAGTTCAGGGATCACCAAAGTAATTACAATTCATCCTGAGGGAAACATGAATGTTTCATAATCCATCCATTAGATATCAAGATTTTTCATTCAAAACTCAAAACAAATGTGAGCCTCATGGTGGTGCTAAAGGATCAGTTGCTAGCATGGCTAAAAATAAAAAAAGATCCAGTTTAAAAGTGACAACAGCATATTCATTAACAACAACTGAGGGAAAACAAGCTTTGCTTTATGGTAAAGACAACCAGTGCTGCTGATAATTAAAACAACAAAACTGTGAGTCACTGAGGGGGAGCTGGGTCTTACCGTAGCCTTGGTTTCCTCTAGTGCTGTAGCATCCATGTCTCTGAAGTCTTCTAACACATTCTGTAGCCTGATACACAAAGTAGGAAACACATCAGTATTCAATACAGCACGTCAAATAAACTTGACAAGACAGTTGTTATGAAACATTAGAAAAAGCATGTCATTGATACATTATCCTGCCTTCATTTGGTAACAGATTTGAAGAGCGGTACGGTCAGCAAACAAACATTTTTCAACAAAAACAAATCAGATTTTTTTTATGTTACAACATACGATTCAATGTTGCTAAGCTAATGTTTTTTTTGTCACTGACTGTATATATAGCTATGCTTGGGATTCAGTCACTGTGTATGTCTGGCATAGCTAATGTACATAAACAGCTAATCTAACTTAAGCATTGGATTTAAATGAATGCATTACTTTCCCTGGTGAGATTGATGTATGTTTTAATGTTAAGTTCAGGAGAGAGTTGCATTTCTTCCATCACTCTCATGCTGCTGCCTCCTCTGCGTCACGCTACACAACGTCATATACAGCTGTTATCTCATTGGTTGAATTGTAAAAAAGGTCAGCAGTACGTTAAAGCTGAAATAATCTGACTTTTGAGCCCAGCACTTGGTGGCAATTTCAAACTGTGTACCCCGACAAGGGTACACTTTGAACACGTTAACAAGACAACTTACGTTTGTTTCCTTTTCCTTCCTCTTCTGGCTCCACCTGCTGATCCCGCTTGATCCTTAAGAGGTAGAATCAGAAATTACGTCAAAAACATCTTGATGAAATTATTTACAGGTATCACTGCCATTCAGGTCAATGCAGTCCCACTTGTGTGATATAAAATCTTCCCTATACCTTTGAAGAAAACAGGAGACCAAGGCACTCACCCTTCCCTGTTCGGTGTGCAGCAACGTCCCAGCTGTCTCCTCATTGGGCCTCCCACTGCATCCATCCCTGGGACTGAGGTACCCTGCATGGGAAAGATGCCCTTGCCTGTCCACCCCTGCCTCTACATAGGGGCACATGGCCGCAGAAGGGCCAGTACAGTCTGTCTTAGCCTCCTCCAAGTAGATGGATGGCAGAGGAGGCTCTGGGTGAGTATGTCCCTCTACCATGACCGGTTTTCTTTGTAAGGGTGGCGTAGACCCGTCCTCAATGGGTTTGGGTGTCCCCTGGGCTGGGGAGTGGGCTGCTGCTTCCAGGCTCAGTCGGGATAAGTCTGGGTTGCGGAGGGAACAGGCCCGACGTGGGCTAAGTGAGACTGGGGCACTCGCCTGGGGCAGAGTTGAGACAGGAGTGGACGAGGTATGGTGCTCCATAGGGAAAGAAACCGGCGGTAAGGCACAGAAGGGTGAAGTGGGGTCAGATGGCCCCAAGTGGGCTCTATCTTCTTGCTCTTTAGCACTGACTTGAAGGAAGGAGGTATAAATCGTGTCCATGAAAGAGGTGTAAGGATCGATAACAGACCTGCCCTCAGATACTCGCTGTGGAGGTGGTGTGGGTTCTTGGGCAGGGGCTGGAGCTGAAGCTAGAACAGGACTGGGAACCACTTCGGAAGTGATCTGACTGGCTGGAATGTCTTCCTGCGGGGCAGGGCTTTGTGTTTCCTGTAATGAGACTGGCTTCTCTCCTTCTGATGGTGGTGCAAGGTTTAGCTGGAGGGAAAGAAGGAAAAAAGTTTTGACTCAAATCCAGTCAAAGATGTTCTGATGAACATTTTCTCCTTCGCATCAAGAATCCAAAAGCAAAATATCCACATTTCATATCAACAAATACTGTAACAAATATAACAGCCAGTGCTTTGCTATGTGTTCTAGCGAAGCTGTCGACTTACTAGTTTTTGATCTTAAGATGCACACTGTCCATATTTACCACAGTGGTATTGTGTAGAGCTGAGTGAAGTTTGTTTCACTGTTATTGTAACTGTATTTTTTTTATCTGACAATTAAAATTCAAACTGAATTTGGCTGAGCACAGACACCAGCCTTCAAAGAGCACTACAACCCAACAACAACTACAGCTAAGTTTAATAGATCTGTGTCATCAAGTACCTCGGGCAATTAACATTAATTAGACAGCCAACATAATCTGCTGCCGACATTTTAACCAGCAGTCAGCACCAGCGAGAAATGTTTTGTACACTGCTCTTAGCTAATGAGAAAGAGAGAGTCTGAGTTGGAGTTTAGCAAATCTGAGTTAAGGTTATTCTGCCACTCCGGGTGTCAGGAGAGTCAGTGTGCACAAATACATTCACACATTTGGCCCGGATAAGGATTTTTAGGATCGGCCTGGGACAATCTAAGGGCATACATCAGAAATAACTGCAACATTTTATACATTTACCTCTTTATATGCTTTGTACACTAAGATACATGCCAGTTACCGACCTGTATATTGTTGAGCAAGTTGATAGCTCCATCAGGACCCTGCAACAGAGGCATGCCCAAAGCAGAGGTCTGCACTGGGGGTAAGAGGATGGAACCTGCTCCAATCCCCAACATGTTATGGAGGCCTGTGAGGGCAGAAAGATCTCCTACAAAAGACACAGTTCATAAATGCATTAATATAATAGCTTCATAGTTTTAATAATGAAAAGAAAATGAATAGAGAATTGTGACAGAGTGTTGACACTAACTCACCTAATACAGCAGGGTTAAGCAAAGTGGGTAATAACTGTTGGAGGATGGGGTTGTCCTTGCCTTGGAGAGATAGGGGGATGAGGGTGTCAACACCAGCATCAGTAGATACCTGGAGGGTAGAGTACAGGATTTGAGCTTTCAGCAAACAAATTGCAAAATAGTGAATCAAATGGGGGAAAACGTGGAGATGATTCACTGTGATTGACAGCAGTGTTAGCAACCTGGCAGGAGAGCTGCACTCTGCACTGGGATTTGATAACCAAACTATGAACAGGATGCTCAAAGTTGGCCAGGAAGTGGTCATTATTTTTTACATTACAGATGACAATGACAAGCGTAAAAACATGAAGGCCATGTTTGCATGGAATTTAGCCTGATGCTGAAACAAAACAAAACACACAGACAGACAAAACGTGAAGATGGGTAAAGCCCTAATTCACATCTGAAGTACCTTAAGATACATGGTAACCAACCCAACAAACAATGTAGTTTGAGGTTGGTTTCATTCATTTAATTTATTTTAGCATTAAAATAAAACAGTTATAACAGGTATATTTTTGTGGGAAATATGCAACTAGCGGAGCAGGAAACAACACAGCAGTCAGCAAAATGTGCTCATGTTTTTGAAGAGAAACTAGGAGGAGCTCAGAGGAAATAGTTATATGAGACAGGGGGGCCTACCTGAGGTTGGGTATGTTGGGTTTGCTGTGCAGGAGCTAAATGGGTGTGGGGAGATGGGTGGAGCTCAGCAGAGCTCAGGGCAGCAGTGAGCAAGGCAGGGCTGAGGGGCAGGAAGGCTGCGTGGGGAGGAGGAAGAGCAGCAGGAAGGAGCAGAGACTGCAGGGCTTGGATAGATCCCTCAGCTCCTGGAGGAATGGAAAGAAGGCCCTGGGCAACCTCTAAGAGCCCTGGGCCTGGTAGGGTTGATGGATCCAGGAGGCCAGAGGTCTTATCCAGGGTGAGGCCCTCCAATGTGGTGGGGATCTGCTGTGGTTGCTGGAGGGGAACTTCCAAGCTCACCTGGCTCAACTGACCCAGCCCAGATAGAGGTAACAAAGACGCCTGCTGTTGCCCGAGCAACAAGGATGCCATGAGCAGAGCCTGGAGGCTAGGTTTTTCGTTTAGCCCTAAATCAGCTTCCTGTCCTGGGGTGGAGGTTGAGGCTGGGGCCGGGAGTGGGTTCAACAGGCCCAGAAGGTTCAGAGGCAGCTCCCCTTGAGCACCGCTCAACAAGGGCAACAAGGGAAACAAAGGATTGTTGTTTATCTGTTGGTGCTTCTGTTGTTGATCCTGGTTTTGCTGCTGTGTCTCTTGTTGTTGCATCAGCAACTGCTGCTGCTCTGACTGCTGCTGCTCTGCAAGATTCTGTGGTGTAGCACTGGCAGGGGGTATCTGTGCATGTTGCCCCCCCAACCACAGCCCCCCTAGGGGCAATGAAGCCAGGACTGCAGGGTCCAAGAGGGACGGTAGGCCTCCTGTGGATGACAGCAGCTGAAGAAGCTGCTCTTGGTTCATGAAGGGGAAGGCCTCTGCAAGAGGTAAGGGATTGGTCGAGTCGCCCACGGCTGAGGGTGTATGAGGACTGTTATTATCCCCAAGACGAGAGGAGATAGTGGGCCCGGGGCTGGTGGCTGCTGGAGGTTTGGTCACTATGGAGACCTTTGAGTCCACACATCTAGGCTCCTCTGGCCCTGTAGGAGAGACATAAATCATTCACATCTGGTTTTCTATAAAGGGTCTCCAGCATTTCACACAGGATGTAACTGTGTTTGTACAGCACTGACAAATAGACACTTAGCTACAAAACCTAAAATTTACAAGCAAGAAAAAAGACATCAATACACATGCTCACATCCATTCAGAGCAACACCCTACCAACAACAACAAAAGTGTAAATCATTTGTACCCCTTGCTCTGACCCTTCCTAAGAGATGCAATCATTTGTAAAGCCTGATCTAAAAGGAGAGCTCAACACCGCACACGCATAGTTATTATTAATCATACTTGAATAAGCAAAATAGGTATATTGCCAAGCTCGACAGTTTTTATACATTTTTTTTTCAGACTAAAAAAATATCCTCACCTGCTGGAGGATTTCCTTGGGAAGACATCACAGCATCAGTGGTTCGATCGGAGGAGCAGCCCTCCCCCTGGGGCACAGCGGAAGATGCTGCGAGAAGCGCTAGGACATGGTTGCTAAGATCGAGGGGCTTCGGGGAGCTGGATATCGCGACAGAAACACTGCCTTGAGAATGACTCAGGTCCACTGATGTAGATATGCTGTTACTGCCCATCTCCCTTGCCACAGTGCCCTGTAGTGAGGCTTCCTGCGATGGTGCCTGGGAAACGGAGTCTGAGTGCTTGTCTGAGTGAGTCAGGGACATGTGCTGAGATGGGCTGCTGCTGTTGTGTAAAGCTAAATTTGAGTTGGGCAGCACTGTAGGAAAAGGAGAATGTCTCTGCAGAGGACTGGACTTAGTAGACTGAGGATTCGATGGAGACTGCACTGATCTGAAATGAGGGGAGGCTGGAGGGGGAGAAGACGGCTGTGGCACCGAGGACAGAGTATTAGTGTTACTGGTTCGGCACGGTGACTGAGTCTGTCGTTGCCTGACGTTAGAATGAGGGGTGGGAGAAGAGGGTGACAGTCTGGGGCTCTGTCTATTAGTGTGTCCACCTCCTTCAATAGACACGGATCCTGGCTGAGCTGAAGCAGAGTTGGATGCTGAGGCCTGTGCATTCTGCACACTGAGCAGGTGTAACAGAGCAGACAGAGGCTGGGTTGGAGGATCCAAGCCAAGAGGTGTAGGTGTCAGGTGTGTAGTGAAATCAAGAGCCTCGTTTTGTCGAGGAAGCCTGGAAAGGGGTGCTATCTGTCGGGGAGCAGGGAGCCTTGGTGTCTGTCCAGCGAGAAGATGATGATGGTTTTCTAACATGACAGCATTCTGGTTCTGCACAGCTGAGGTAGAGGAGGAGTGCGAGGAAGAGGAGGAGGAGGAGGAGGAGAAGGAGGAGGAGGAGAAGGAGGAGGAAGATGCGGAGGATAGGTTGATAGCTGTAGCAGAAACTGTGTCTCCTGGTGGGGTCTTTCTCGCTCCATTAGCCAACTGTTGGGTGTCTCTTAGCATAGTGAGCACTGTGGGAGATCGCCGTTGCCTCTTCCTGTGTGATGCATTGCGCTCTGCTGTGGGAGGCAGGTGGGGCAAGGAAGAAGCCAGGGACTGGGCCAGAGACTGGGATGGAGGAAAGAGGACGGAAGAGGCTGATGCAAGGGAGGGATGGGGAGACCTAGTAGAAGCAATGGAGGAGGGAGGGTGGCTGTTATGTAAAGTGCTGTTTGTTACCTTTGATGACGGCTGCTTCTGGGCCTCTTTCAAGACCTCCAGAGAAGAGGGCAAGCTCACCGGGTTGCTGGCCACATTTGAGCTCTGGCCCTGGGTTATCTGGCTAGCCAGCTGAGCCTTGGCAGCCGCAGAGAGCAGGGTGCTTGCAGGGAAAGAAGCTGGGTGCGACAGCTTGCTCTGATGGCTGTGGTGGTGATTCAGAAATGGCCCCAGAGATAAACTAGAAGACCCTGCAGAGTTCAACTCAAAACTTGGTGGTCCTGAGCTGGGAGTTGGACTCATGGTACTCTTTAAGGGCTTCGAGGAGAGAGCATGAGGGTTGCTACTGCTTTGGTTGGTCAGTAAGGAGGGGTTAGTAGAGATCAGGACGTGGTGGTTATTAGTGCTGCTGTTGCCTGAGTTCTTAAACTGCTCCAAGATGTCTTCCAGCTTGTACTTGGGGAAGTGGGGACTGGGGTTTGGGGAGCCACTAGAGAGAGGAGAGTGCGGAGAGGAAGAGGTGGATTTCCTCCTCTGAGACAAGTTATTTCCCATCAGACCTCCTGCTGCTGCTGAGCCTCCTCCCTGATCAGAGAGAGGCGAAGGAGAGGCTGAAGGGTGGCGGGATCGCTGGTGAGGAGACACACAGTTCATGTTATGGACAGAAGGAGAGAGGGAGGAAGATGGAGAAAGGGGAGAGCCTCCCACAATGACACCATGAGGATGATGAGCGTGAGTCTGTGCTCCTCTTCCTCCTCCACCAATGGTCATAGGGGAAGAGGGAGGAGGTGAAGAGAGGGGCCCTAGCCGAGGAGAACCCGGAGTCTCTGGGGTTTTGGGTGTTCTTTGACCTTGAGTGACGTTCTGAGGTGTGGTGGTGCGGGGTGACTTCTGGGCAGAGCTGTAAGCTGGGAATGAGGAGCTGGAGGGAGAGCTGGAGGAGGCAGGGATAGGAGGAGGATGGTGAAGCCTTCTCAAAGCCTCTAGGGAATGGTGAGAGTTTGTGCCTGTGTGAAGGACAGGGGAAGAACCATTGTAAGGGTAAATAAACTGGTGGGAGGATTTGGGGCTGGCACAGGGGTTTGGGTGGAGGTTGCTGTGGTGTCGAGCTGGGGCTGGATGGAGTCTGGGATGGTAAATTCCATGGTCATCTTCTTCCCGCTCCACAAGTACTCGCTTTGGATCACGGCTCTCAACTCCACTGCTCATTTCTGAAAGTGGACACAGACAGCATTATTTACTTTCAGAAAAGGTCTTGTATACAAGTCTGCAAACTAATAACTATGCTATGCTAAGTCCTAAAGACCATGCCTTGCAAATACTACCAATCGTGAATAGAAGAAGCTGAAACCTTTCACTTCTATTAGAGACTTTCTCCAAGAGTGGAGAAAATATCATTGCATCAAGCAAACAAAGTGTCCATATCAAGATTTTTGCTAAATGTCTTCTGTTCCAAACACGGTAGTAAAAATACTGCTGTTAAAATATCGCTGGTTTTAATTCGATGTGGCTGACAGCTGCTGCACTCACCAGCACCCCTCCCTCCCTCACCCACCTGCTCAAGCAGGATTTCCGTCCATCATTGCCTTCTCTAACAGATAGCCCATCCCAGTTCCACCCACGCGTGTAGTGATTCTGATCACACAATCAAAAATGTTTCCTAGTGAAAGTCTGCCTGACCCTTCCCACGGGGAAAACATATTTAACTTTATGGAATTTGCCGTAGAAACTAAAGCATATCTAAACATGAGTATGGATCAGTTTCTCTGATAGCTGTCGAGGGAATAAGATGGAGAGGGGGAAACTAAATGGAAACATCAGTTTCTGTATTTTGGAGGCATATGGTTTACTGTGACACAATGTCTTTACATGCATGGTTAAGCCCAATAACAGCCTCGCTCACTTTCAGAAATGTCATTTGTAATTCATGCCATCATGACACTGACAAAGCGCTCACACTCGCATTAAAATACAGCATGTATGTTGTGTCCTGTGGGACCGACAAGATCATAGTCCCATTGCAATGCTCTACATTAGGTTAGTACTACACACAGGACAATCAACCCCAGTATCAAAAGGAGACATGACCTGGAGACAGAGCTTACTCCAACCACACTCAAAATTAAATTTCCTACATGCTGATCAGCGTCTGTATTGTACACACATGCGGTAGAGGGCAGATGTCAGAGCTTCAAGTTTTACCTGGATGATGAAGGTTGGCAAAGGGCAGCTGTGAGGCCTGCATACTCCGACAGAGAGCAGCCATTGCTACCACTTTCCTGCGGTGGTTACACAGTTTGGTCATGTCCTGCTCTGCTTTGCCTAAAGGCTGGCTGTGCTGCTCCACCTTCACTCCCACAGTGAAGTTGAAAACCTGCCGGATACCAGATATAAGAGGATTAAACTGAATTCAGAGATAACATTTCATCAGATTTAGGACGGTTAAGGGCACAGTGAGGGTGTTTTAAACTCACAACAGGCCTGGAATCAATTCATTTTTAGGGCAAGGACACTTGAACTAGTGGTACCTGTGGTTACATATATAACACCGAGCAAACACTGCATCACATGAAGTTCTAAACAAGGAAATCCACAAGGGCAGAATGGCTACCTCAAAACTGACTGGGTGAGTAGTTAATTTTAGAAGGGGCATTACAGCCACACACCGGGGCATCTAAGGCTCTGGCTGGTTGCCCGTGGTATAATTCCTGCTCTGTCATAGTCACACAGAGATCATTGTGCACTCGCACTTTTTGAAGAAACAAAATGAAAAAGGGCTAGTAAAACTAAGTAACCAAGGGTTAAAAGGTCATCAACATGTTTTTTAAAATATGTGTATTTAGTGCACATCCAAATGTCACAGAGCTACTAAACCCTAAAATATACACTGTACATGTTTTGCCTTTATTGCCCTTCATTAACACACAAATTTAAAACTTAATCTGGCTTTACCTTATGGATGATGAGTGGACACTCAAGACCACATTTGCAGGTGCCATCACTCAACAAATAGGTCTTGACCTCGTCCAGAGAGGATAGGGCAGTGCCACTGGGACTACGGAAACAAGACAGGGACAAACTTTAACAGCACACTCAAAGCAGAAGATGTATTCAAAGCCCAGCTAAGTTCTAGCTGAACACACCTTAAGATCTTAAGAAGTACAAAATACACCACTGGACTTTTGGATGTGAGCTAGTCAGAATGTCAGCTAGCCAAAGGTCCTCAGTGATTTCATAGTTCAAATATCAATATAAGATTTTATACATGTTTATTTTGAGCAAGATTCAAACGACTGTTAATATGTGCATGCAAACTGAAATAAACTTTTATGCCTCTGAGTTGGCCAATGAAATAAATAATAATACAAAGAATCTTGCAAAGAGAAAAACAAACAGACAAGAAAATACAGCAGATTTATGCAAACGAATCCAAAGTCATCTTTCCAAGTAATATCCTTCTAATATTAAATCAACGTCAGATGCATAGGCTTTCTGTTCAACTGAACCAACCCACCTGACATAGATCACCTGCCCGCCCTCAACTCTCCTCTGCCAGCCGATGGGGACGTGTATTGCAGTGATGTGGACCCCATCCTTGTCCCCACTTACAGTCTCACTGCCTCCCATCATTTTGTAGTTGGGGCCTGCCAGCACCTTGGAAAAAAAAAAAAATCCCACAGACCCAGTGGTTTGTTTTAAATGATTACAAATTCCTTTTAACACATAATCATTACTATGCATTCAGATACATATCTTTTTAAGTTACAAGCTTAAGCTATCTTACAGTGTCAGTAGTATTCAACATTCTTGAAAAAGCCTTGAAAAAGTCAATACGTTTTCATTTCTATGACTCAAAAATCAGCAAAAGCTCCCAAACCCAGTGTTTAAAAATGTATGTTTACATGCAACTAGTTCGTTGCATGCATCAGTTTGTTTGTGCCTTACCTCACTAAATAAGTAAACACATGCATGCATAAAATGGATGAACGAACGTCTCTGAAGTTAAGTCTTTGGGATATCAATGTTCTAATTAAAGTGACCTGCATGCCAAATCTATGAGCCACGTTCATCTGATTACCCAATGCCAAATGTCAACACCAAACATCAACTATTACAAAATGTAACCTTAGCACTGTGATGAAATCAGCCCAAGTTTAACAGAATAATGAAGGCAGCAATAAAGGCTGCTAATTGCCCTTCAATGTCACTTACTGAGAATTTAGTTTCCAGCTGTCCTCTACATTTCCATAAAAGGTCTGGCAAAGTGCCCAACATTTACTTTTCTCATGCATGTGCCACTGACAATTCAAGCCTCTATAGAATGCTGTCTCTAACATTTAATACCCAAAATATGATGTAAACTTATCATTACAGGGTGTGGTCATGGAAAAAGAAAAAAAGGTTTGCGTGTACTGGCAAGGTTATGTAATAAAAATAGAATGACTGGAGCACAAATCGCATACCTTGTCATCTTTGGGAAGCCAGGATCTGTTTTGGCTAAGGTATCCACTGTCCAATGTACATGCTGGTGGGTGAGAAGCACACAGACTGCCAGTAAAACCTGACTTGATGGCCAAACACCGAGATTCTCCTCAGCTACGAGGCAGATCCTCAACTCAGAGGGCGACTCCTGAAGATTTATTTGTTCAGCTCACATCAGAGTGTGGTCTTGGATGAAGATGGTGAGCCTGCAAAGGAAGGGGGAGGCGGATTATGTAATCTGACAGGGAGACGCAGGGTAAATAACTGATGTAATAAACCATGTCCCGCAATTGATGTGATCCAGGCGTGCTTTAAAAAAAAAAAAAAAAAAAACTGATTACTCTCTGAAAAAGAATACAACTTCAGAATAAGCTGTGGCCACTTTGAAGTGGGAGGGTGTGTTTGGATAGGCCCGTGGTTTACTGGATGTTTAGCCACAACATAAGCAGCTACCTTTCAAACAAACAAACTCACAGGCTAACGAGCGAGCAAACCTGAACGGAGCTTGACACAAAAAACATTGCTGGAAGAATTCGTGGTTGAGCTACAACACTGCAGACAAGTGTGCAGCCGTGGAGGAAACAATATCTAACAAACTAACACGACTGATCCACGGCAGGCTTAGCTAGGCGCTAGGCTAAGGCGCTAGGCTAGCAAGCTACCCTACTTTGTACTTCTGTTGTCGTGACAGCTGTCAGGCGCACAAAACACTCCGATGCAAAACTCTTGCGTGTTAGCTACGGTAACAAGAAACGAGCCAGGCACAATACTACCCGCCTACCACCTTTGCACTCACTTCTTGACAGCCGTGAGCTTAGCCTCGGTGTTAGCGGGAGCTTTCTCCGCGTCGGGTCTCTCAGTGTTGGCGAAGTTTGGGAATCTTCGCTTTTCTGGCTCGCGGGAGAATCAGGAGTTAGCCCAGCTGGCTAACGGACTAGCCGGAGAATGTTTTGAAAAAACGGCCGTTACTTTAGCGAATAACCGCAAATTAAATCAATCCATCATTCAAACCACGCAGCAGCGCGATCAATCAGCTCTCGGCGTTTGTGCAACGTCTGCCAGTGCGATTTAAAAACAAAGGGCAATAACGCTTCATTTTACTGCGCCTGGGATCTCGGGGGGGCTAACGCTACCAGCTAGGCTAACAGAGCTAACTGAAATTTACTTGATTCTGGAGTGTCCCAACCAGACCGGAGGATGTCCCGCTCCCGGCGCGCTCTTATCCCAGCCGCCGCTTCGCTCTGTGCTCTGTTAAACCGTCTAAGCATTCAGATGTATTCCGACAACCATTACGACCCCCATGTAATCCCAAATTCACAGTTTCCCACTGTTTTTTTTTTTTTTCTTACAGATTCCGAGCAAAAAAAAATAATGGAGTTTTCTGCCGGGCATGCGCACTCGGCGCTAAGGGAGTATTGTACCCGACATGCAACGGGACCTTTGTAGCGCTCCAGACAGACATCAGTGCGGAGCTCCTTGATAGAGGACATGATAATGACAGGAGAGCAAAAGGCCCGGGATACACGTCTGCAGCTCGAAATAATGGATTCATGAGCAGCTGTCTGTCTGCTCTGAATACAAGCCCAGATAAAACACCGTTTAACAGCATACACAAATTAGATAACACACACACCTTCTTATTTATGTATTTTAGAGAGTGCATTTTATGGATGTATACCGCGTCCTTTTCATCTATATTTGCCCCCAAATAATTATTGCATTATGCACCTTAATGTTCCATCACATATAATGCCTGCCAGAGTAGTACCTTGTTTCTGTGTGTTTGGTATTGTCTGACTGTGATAAGCATATCTCAGAAAGCATACTCTAATTTTGGTAAAGACTGAATTAGACAATCTACTAAAGCAGGCAGCTGCTCTGGCCACCCCAGACTCTCAGGGGGCCAAAAGGCTCCTGTTTCACTATATGATAATTAGTGTGTGGTAATTTGATTAATTACAATTTTGTTTGGTAATATTTGTTGCGTCATTAAAGCACAATATGAACTGAAATGACAAGGATCTTAATGTGACACCTGAATTATTACATAATATTAAGTGAACTTGCTGTCTTGAACAAATCCCTAAAATATATTTGTGCCTTATTAAGTTACAGAAATGTAATAGTAGATGTAAATTAATAACCAGTGCACAATATATACATACACAATGCACATTGGATAAGGGATGGTCAGTAGAGGCCCACAGCTCACATTTTTCTCCAGGACACCTAGATGGTTAATCTGGCTCTAATTTTGGTGATTTACCTCGAGCTCCACCACCAGGACAAACCTTCAATCCTCAGATGAACTATTAGTTATAAACACACATTTGCGCTGCGGCATGCATGCTCTTAACATGACACGAAGACCACCAACAGGGTCACTGTGACATAATCACACACTTACACCTGGCTCCATTCATAAACTTAATCTATTTTCAGATAACTTTGTGCAATCCTCCCCTAGGGAGAGTTTTTTGACGAGCCAACAAAAACATTTCACATTTGATTTACTAGTTTTGTCCCTCTCTATATCTTCATACATGATGATGTAAATGTTGTTTTAAAAGTTGAAAAGATATTTAGTCTAAAAAAAATATCAGAATCACCCTTAAAAACATCTCTTATATATGTGTAAATGTACATAAACTCAGACCTTAACCCCCCCAAAAAAATGACCAGATATATTCCTGAAACATTACCTCAGTGTCTTTAATTGTAAATTCTTCCTACAACTGAGCACAACCACAATTATTAATACACATACATTTAAGACAGCACTCCTGTGAATTAACAAGTTAAATGTTCAATAAAACAGGTTTGTTCTTGGTCTCCAGTGGAACAGTCCAGTGAACAGTATGAATGTCTGTTTCTGTGTGTTTCTGTTGTCTGTGAACAAGTGGGACAAGGGGAAAGAGGTGCGTATATATGTAATGAAGACAGAGGGAGAGAAGGTATCTGATTTCCCCTCGTCATCGGTGCTCAGTCTGAGGTCCTCAGCTGTCCCAAACAGTCATCTTGACACATGAGTGCTCAGCCTGGCACGCACACAAACACACACACACACACACAAAATCATAGGTAAGTACACAAATACAGACATATGCTCATACCTGAGCACTTTGGAAATCACCTAGAGATACAATACAAGGAATAAAAGGACCCAGTCTGTGTGAGTGTTGACACAGAGTCCTGTGGGCCTGAAGTGAGGAGGCAGGTTGGTCGGCTGTTTTGTTAAGACTCTGATCCACCACAGCACTCCAGTCAACATCAGCAGGTGACGGACTCGGAGAGAGTTACTCTCACGTGGGATTTTGTCATTTCTCCTCTGAGCAGCGTGAATTTTGACAAAGAGGTATGTTTATGTATGAGTTTAAACAGCTATTTCACTGGAAAATGTGTTTGCATGACAAAAGCATGAAAGACAGTGTTCTTTTATTTAATGTCAGTAAGGAAGTTACAAAAAGCTTTGAAGTAGCTGAATAACTGCTCTGTTCAGATGTTGAGAATGTTTTCACTAATTCACAAAGATTTTTTTATTGCGGTCATACTTTGTAGAATTTTGCTCCTCTTTTACTGTCTGGCAGACACACCCAAATTTAGCTGTGATGAGATTGAATTTCACAATCCTAGAATAGTTTGGGTCAAGTGCACTGGTACAGTATTTGTGTGTGAATGTGAGTAAATGCAGTGTCCTTCTAAAAAAAAATCATTATCCTCTTAAATGAGAGATGAAGGATAAAAAAAACACTGACACCAACACTAATATTCAGCAATGGCAAATATAAATATCAAATATCACCTAATTTCATTTGGCTTGTGGTGCTTTAACAACACATGGAATATAATAGTTAATATTAGAGGAGACAACCACAGCATTTCTTATGCACTGCTTTCATTGAATCCTTGCCATTTATCCCAAATATCATACATTTTCATTATTTGTTGAAAAACTAAAAAGAAACTAATAAATAAATATATTTAAATCTTTGCAGGTGAGGCCGTACTGACATTATTCACCAAACACCATGGATCAGTGAGTATATTTCCTAATATATTGCTTGTCCTACTTTGCCTTCCTGCCCTTCTTTGTCTCTCTACATTCAAATGTTGCAACAGTCCAGAGTGAAAAGCACAAAAACCTTCCCATCAAAGTAGTTTTTATTCATGTCTTCAACTATGTTGAGGTGGAATTGCAATTTGATATCGGCACAAACCATGTCAGTAACTTCAGGTCACTCCATGAGGTTATCCTGGGAAAATCTCATAACCCCAATCATGTCCCCTTTGTGTATTACACGTTCACCTACTGACAAACAAGAGGCCAAGTTAAAAAAATAAAAGTTTGTAGATAAACTTTTTATGTTAAAGTAATGATGTGTATATTTTTCTTTGTGTGTGTCTGTCAGGGAGGATGACAAAAACTCTGTGGATATCCATGACAACCCTCCAGCTCCTGACAATGTAGTGAAAGAGGACGGAGACACTGTGAGTGACAGGACCATGTCAGCCCCCCACTGTTAGCAGTGCCATACCCACACGGCCTAAAATAGCCACCAGCTGGGACAGGAACGCAGAGCAGTGTCAATTGGAAAAATATGAGCCCTGACTTTAGTGTTTCTGCCTTTTATCCCTGGCAGGATAAAGTCACGCTGCCAAAAGAAAATGTACAAAGAATACAGAATTTATACCTATAACTCTGGCCTGGTCATTTGTTTTGATGATGATTGATTGAGTACATCAACTAAAACCAACCAAACTGCACAAAGCAACATATGTGTCATGACTTTATACAACAGTGATAGCAAATGATGAACTGTGGGTGAGCAAGACAACTTAATCACAGTGCATTTGTAATGATGACCATGATAAAATATGGGCAGTTAAGGCAACATTTCCATAGTACTTTCATTCATACACATCATTCACGTGAACTTTGTCCACATCATTTTCTAGGAACATCAAAATGTTGCCTGTGTATTGTGTTTTTAAATGACTGATGTATGCTCCTTGTGTATCCAGGTCTATTTCATATATGAGGAGGAGGTTGAGGTGGAGGAGAAGGAACCAGAACCTCCACCACCTGTTGTCCGGGTCAATGACAAACCCCACAAGTTCAAGGACCACTACTGCAAGAAGCCTAAGTTCTGTGATGTCTGTGCTCGTATGATAGTCTGTATGTATCGGAAACCATGTCAAGAAAACACACACAAACATCAACATATATGATGTTTTCTACATGTAATGCTTTTGGTTTCTGACTCACCCAATCACTGCTCCTTTGTTCATTTTTCAGTGAACAACAAGTTTGCTCTAAGGTGCAAAAACTGCAAGACCAACATCCACCATTCATGTCAGTCCTATGTCGAGTTCCAGAGGTGCTTTGGTAAAATTGTGAGTCCTGTTCCTTCTGCAGTCTATAAAAAACAACAATACACTGTATCATGCATAGTACCACTAAAATTCAGATTCAGATTCCCATTACATTACCCTGAGTGAGGCATATGGTACATGATATCTTCTGTTTGTTTCCTGTAGCCACCTGGCTTCAGACGGGCCTACAGCTCCCCCTTGTACAGCAGCGACCAACCAGATCCAAGTGAGTCCACATCTGTTTTTTATTTTTTATTTTACCAATCAATGTATTCTTTGTAAAAGAGTCCAGCCTATTTTGCAACGTGTATAATTCAAATATCTATACGATTTTTTAATGGCCTGGCTTACTACTCTGTCCTTAACCAGACAACCCGAACCGAAACGACCCTGTCTTTGACACCCTGAGGGTCGGTGTCATCATGGCAAATAAGGAGCGCAAAAAGAATGAAAATGATAAAAAAAATGTGAGTGTACAACATTTAATTTTTTGAAAAAAAACCCCAACAACATCTATATATCACTGATTAATGTAATTCATTTAATACCAGTAGTAAACTGTTAAAGCATGAATCCAGTACAGTTATGATTAACAATGTTTATCCTCTAGATGATGGTGATGATGGAGGAGGAAGAAGAGGAGAACCAACAACCCAAAGAGAATGAGGAGGGAGGAGAAGGTACAAAGAAAACATTGTAATGGTTAGATGTTCTGTGGTATATATTAAGCGAAATGTGGTCATAAAAATAAAAAACATATGTATATATACTTCATGCTGTTAATACAAATTTTAAAGTGCATAAAAAAGCTTTAAAAGTCACAAATACAACAAAGATGCTTCATACCCGAAATCATGTAGATAATGTGAAATGATTCAGTCTCCATTAATTAAGTTGAGCTTCAACGCTTCAAAGAAGGGAATTTGTTGACGACTCTGATGTCTGATGTTCATACAGGAAAGCCTGATGATAAGAAGGAGAAAGGCGGCGACAAAGCAGATGACAAAGTAAGAAAAAATGTCAAAGAAACTGTTCAGTTTTAACTCTGACATGCGGTAACATCTGTGCTGTTTTGTCAACAGAGTAAGGGTACATTCTCCCATTCCCACTACTATCTGGCTCTCTACCGTTTCAAGGCCATAGAGAAAGATGACCTGGACTTCCAGTACGTTTGAAAGGCCTGAATAATTCCCAACATGCAGTAAAATACAGCATAAAGCACTCATTCTTTTATTTATTCAATTAAACCAAACCTAATAACCTTTAACTTAATTTCAGCTAAGTGAACACTGCATTTTTTGGTCTTGAAATGTAACCTTTAAACAAAAAGGCATGATAAAAGACATTTAGTGTGTCTATGTGTTTTAGCCCTGGTGATCGGATCACTGTTCTGGATGACTCCAATGAAGAGTGGTGGAGGGTGAGTTAAACTTAACGTCATTTCTTGATTCTTTTATCTTTGATCCTTTAAATGAGCTATTTCCAGTTGTGTCCTTTCTTGTTCTCTGACTCATAAAGTTTCTGTGTGGGATGAACTCAAAATCTGTTCACTCTCTTTCCAGGGAAAAATGGGGGAGAAATCAGGCTACTTCCCAACCAATTACCTCATAAAAGTGCGTGCATCAGAAAGGGTTTTCAAGGTGACACGCTCCTTTGTAGGGAACAGAGAGATGGGACAAATCACGCTGAAGAAAGATCAGGTAAACACATACTGTACTGCCACCCCATGTGCGAAGGCTCAGTCCTTGCTGTGGAAGCCCAGGGTTTGAATCTCTTTCCTGCATGTCATTCCCTGTCTCTCTCTCCCGCATTCCTGTCACTCTTCAGCTGTCTCTATCAAAAATAGCTTGAAAAGGCCAAAATGTAAAAACTACAGATGTGTAACATTACATCAACCCACTTCCAAAGTATATTCATAATGTTATTAATGTTTGACTAACACCTTATTATAACACATTTAAATGGTGCATACTCCATCTATCTGTGGAGACCGTAGTGAGAATGTATGAAGCTGATACTGCTCACATGTTTAGTTGTGCCGTTGTTGCTCTGTGTTTTAGATTGTGGTGAAGAAAGGAGATGAGAAAGGCGGCTACTTGAAGGTCAGCACTGGACGCAAGCTGGGCTACTTCCCTGCTGATCTGCTGGAGGAGATCACTGTGACATAAAAACCACGACATGCAATGAAAGAGCCGTGCAGGCACACTTTAAATATCAGCACAAATTACTGCTGCAATTTTCTATATTTGTTGCCTCAACAAATATCATAGCAGAAATGTGTCTGTTGTGATGTATGTGTGGTGAAGCACGAAGAAGAGGAGAGATTGATTTGATAGTTTGAAAAACTATTTCATTAATATGTTAGTAAGAGACAATCAGGTGATTTATTTGCTTTGTTGTGAATAGCATGGTAATACAAATGGTCAGATGCTTTAAGTTAAACTGCTGGTTATAGCTAGCGTTGTGGAAAGGGAAAGGCAAACCTAGGGAGCTTTGCAAAATGTTATGAAAGAATTCATTAATTAATATGAAAGTAGACAATTAACAAAGACTTCTAATATATACAATATATTTAAATTGGACAATAAGAACTCCTGTTACATCTCACAATAGGTTAGTAAGGTTTGTTTTATTCCCATTAAACATAGTATTAATATACAATATATTTGTTTTAAAACGAATGATTATAGTTATGATGATAATGGTAATTTTAGTATTGTCTAATAAAATAGACTGTTTGCAAAGCTCTCTATGTCATTTATAGTTACCTAATAGAGGCTTCAAAGCCATTTTAACATGTACATAGCTTTATATTACCAAAGACAATAAACAGTGAAAAGAAAAGATACAATTGGGCTTGAACATTAATACAAGCAATACTGCTCTCAATGATATCAAATGTTTGCACTAATGATGCTGCTGATAAAATTTGCCAATTAACTGAAGTACAAATGTTTATATATTAAACCTGAAGTGCACTTAAAACCTCTGTGTGAAACTTTTTTTAAAATGTTTTTTTAAAAGATCAACTCTGGATGGAAAAGTATGGAAGAGGATTAGGGCGAGTTTTAAGAGGAACCTGCAGGACCACTTCGCTTTACATTCAGCGCATTGCATTCACTGGATAAAAAAAAAAAAAATCAGAAGTCAGAATTCTGAGATATTTTTTTTTTTTATGTGGCCCTAATCCTCTTCCGTAGAAAAGAATCATGTCATTCAGCAGAAAATATCCCTATAAATAAAGCACAACAACCTTAAAGACAGCCAAAGACTTAAGAAAATACGAACAATGCAAAAACAAAAAACAAAAAACCAACACACAATCTTGTTTCTGTGTTTTATTCTTTGCTTCAACACACCCACCAAGATATACAAATTAAGATAGAAGGTAATCTGAGGGTCAAAGATCCAGTGCACTGTGTCAGAGAACTAGCAGAGTGAAACGTTTTTGGGGAACATGTAGTAGACTATAGTTACTTCAATTATGCAGACACTGAATGTTGTCCTATAACAACACAGAAAGTCTAGCTTTAACACAATATTCACAACAGCTTCTTCTAATATTACCATCAGAACCTTCACAAAATACAGATTATAAATCCATGTTAATTTATATATTTTTCACATGTTATACTTGTGTCAGTTTCTATATTTTTGTAATCCAAGATTTGAACAATGACGTGCTGAATAGCATCTATAAAATAAAGATAAAAGTAAAGAGGACAGACAACAACAAAAAACAGTCATTGAAATTTCATCAAGTTGTACTTGGTGAAAACCAGCTGTGGCACATGGACAGGGAGAAGTCTGTAATCTGGTGCCACAGCATCTTCTCCTGTGCCTAAGAGCCTCTCACAGGAGACACTTGTGGGCGGACAGGTTAAATATTTGATTGCCACTCGAGCCAGTGCAGGACTTTGTGCCATCTTTGCTGACCAGTATGAAATCAGTGGGTCGGAGGTGAGCGACTGTGTGCTGCTTTCTGCTAGGTAGGTCTCCACTAAACCTGACGATGTCACCAAAGATGCTGCATTGTTTGCTGTAAAACTCTGCATTGCACCCCAGAAAAGGCTTGTTGACTTTTTGCTGGTGCCCTCGAATTCTAGCACCGTACGTGATGGAGAGCGAGCTTCGCCTCCCAAAGGTTTGCTATCCTGCTCCAAGAACTCCTCAACCTCCACTGCCACGGCAGCTTTCAACCTTTCAAAATTCAGCTTGCTGAGCAATGCCATCGGCATGATCTTAAATCTGGGGTCCAGGAGTGTAGCTTTAAAATAGGTGTTGGTGGGTGTTTCAAAGACATGTTGAAAGTGTTCCTCGAGGTGGCTCTGCAGTAAGCCAACTAACTGGTGAATCTCTAACAGATCACTCACATCCTTATTTGCCCGGAGTTCATTCAGTGCCGCTCTGAGAGCCTGGATACAGGGAATCACAGAGGAAATTGACGAATCATCCTGGCACACTGTGCGTGTTGCTTCCTCAAATGGCTCCAGTACTTTGACTATGGCCTCCATCAGAGTCCACTGATGCTCTGAGACAGACCCACCAAGGTCCATCTCTGTTGACATGGCAATCAGTGCGCTCTTCTGCTCCAGCAGGCACTGCAGCATGAACAGCACGGTGTTCCACCTGGTCGGCACATCATGAATTAAAGCAGCTACAGTGAGGCCAAGTCGCTCCTGTATCTCATGCAGTTTAGCTATAGCTTTATTTGACATATGCACAGTGTTGGTAATTTGTCTTGCAGTGTTGATTACATTAACCACACCATGGCACTCTTCAATGGCACCAGTTACACTCAGGTGCAGGGAATGAGCCATGCATCTAAGGTGCTCAAAGCCACTGTCTGACATGGCTTTCACCATATTGCAAGAGTTGTTAGTGACAAAGTATCCAACACTAAATCTGCATGGAATCATGGACTGCCACTTTTCAACAAGTTCCTGGAGATGTTCGAAGATTTCAGCTGGCTTGTACTCTGTATCAATTACCTTTATGTCGAGCAACGCACTGACACGTTTATGTTTGGCAGCCACACCCCCTGATAAATTCTGTACAAACCAATGTCCTGTGAGAGACAGGTAGGAGCTGGTAGAGAAATTTCTAGTCCACATATCAGCTGTGCAGTGCACAATGTTACCCTCGATGTTTTCAAGGTTCTCTTGCACTTTAGTTTTTACTCTTTGGTGAAGCTGTGGTACAACTTTGCTGCTGAAGTGAATGCCTGTGGGAAGTGTGTAACGGGGAGCCACGAGATTCATAAGTTTACAGAAACCTTTGTTCTCCACAAACGAATATGGCAAAAGATCCGTGCAGATCATTTCACCGACACTTTCTGTGATTGTCTGGATCACTGGGTGACTCGGTTGCTCGGGGGCCTCAGGTTGGAGGTTCTCGAAGACAAAGGGCAGTGAGGCAGGAGGGGTAGGGGTCGGCTGCAGTTTCCTGCAACCCTGAGTGCCACAGAAGGCTGCCACGTTTCGATGTTTGTAATGCATATGGTTGTGCATGGCACTGGTGGTTAGATGTGCTAAATCCTTGCCCCTGCTCACAACTCTCTTGCATATATTGCACACCACCTTGGTCACATCATCGTCACAAGTGGTGAAATATTTCCAGATTGCACTCTTATTCCTCCTTTGTTTTTTGGTTGCTGTTGGTGGCGTGTAACCCATTTCTTGTCGCTGATCACAAGCAGCAGAGAAAGCAGCAATGTCACAGTCTGATGAGTCTTCAGTCTTTACAACAACAGCATACATGACTGCTCTGAACTGAGGATTACAAATGTAATCAGCAGTTTACAGGATAATAACGTGGACCTGGATCAGCTGGTCGGCATGGTTTCATTCCGGGTATAAGCCCTCCTCCTCCTCCTCCTCCTCTCTCCCAGGCTGGTGCATTGAACAAACGGCTGCGATGTGACTTTAATATCAGTGATGAAAAAAAAAACCCTCCTGTAGCCTGAGTGTGCCAGATACTGAGCAGTCTCACATTTCAATGGAGTGCGACATTTTGTTTTTATTTGCGCTTCCTTTTTGAGTCTTCTTCTCGTCAGTCCTGCAGTTTTCCGGTGTACTGCTGCACCCTAAAGGCGAGCTGAAGACGCGCAGCTACTCAACCCCGTATAACACAGTCACAGGCTCGCTGCGCCCCCTGATCCACAGGACGAAACTGGACACCGAGCACAAATATAAACACATCTTTTGTTTTTGTTCCTATCTGTGGAGTGTAATGTATTTCACAGGCGTGTTTAAACCCGTGCTACTGAGCACTATGGCACATGGATGGATGAACTACTTGCAGGATATTTCCGAATAATAATTTTAAAAAAAAATAAAGAATCTGTGCCACTCAAACTGAGAGTTTCAGAGTCTGCAAGCCAGAACTAATAACTGTAAAAACAAATCCACCCAGAATCCAAAACTACAACATGAAATCAAATGTTTACCGTTCATATAGGGTGGACTGTCCATTGATCAAAGATTTTTAGTGAGTTTAGTTTGTAGTGTGTGCCCTCTCGTGGTCATAGGCACGTAAATCCACTGATCCTGTGTCTGTCTGTGCACCATCTGTAAATAAGCTCAGGAATGATGATCTT